>NC_018398.1:3416768-3568211 GCF_000208865.1 Neospora caninum Liverpool | reverse complement strand
CCCCCGGTCAGTATCCTGGGAATGCGTTTCTTTGAGTTCCACAGTTTTGGCGCGAATGAAACTCACACAAGTTGGCATCTGCAAACATGAAGAATCTAGGAAGCCCCTCCTGCCGAGGCCGCTGCATGCCGTCTTCGGGAAGCATCGAGAATCTCGCCGCTTCTCCCCAGAGTCTTTCCTGTTGCCATGTCTTTCAGGACTGGCATGAGGATCTCTATCGACACAAGGTCTGTACCGAGAGAGGACTGTTCCGCGTCTTTCATAACCAGCGCCCGCGTTTCCTTACAAAAAGTCCACGGGGATCTTACCCGGAGATCTTCGTTTCTGTCCCTGCGAAGCAAGCTGAACGTCTTCTTTGTTTCGGCCGCCACCTGGCGTGCGCCCCGAAGTCCTGTCTCGCGAATTACAGAAAAACCCTCCTGGTCGCTGTTCACGCCTCTCGTGAGTTGTTCCTACGCTCGCTGGTGACAAGACGGCGTCATTTCCTTCATGGATTTCAGCCGCTCTACATGGGCGTTTTTTACAGCGCCACACACCGGCGCGACAAATCAGCAGATTCACCACTGAAACAGCGCGGCAGTTTGCTTCATCGTTTGAGGTTGGTTGGTCCGTTCGGCACACACACCGCAGGTTCAGAATTGATCGGTGTGCAGGGGGAGTCTTGGCGGCTGTGGCTTTCAAAGGGAGTCTCGCCCAAGGATTCCTCTACCGCACGCCATTCTCCTGAAAGAATATGGATCGCCTGTCGATTTCTCGAGACCCTCCTCACTGAGTTTTAACTAGACATAGGGGACCTAGAAATACTGCCTCTCTTCTGTGGACTGACTTTCTGGGGCGTGCATGCAGATAGTCAAGTTCCAGCTGTCTCGACAAGCGCCATTCGGTTGTTGAAAAGCCGACGTGGAAGTTTTGAAACTGGACTTAACCCTTGATTTTTCCTGCCTCTGTCATAACGTCCCGACAGGCAGAACGCGGGCGACGAAAAGGCGATTTCTCCTGTTTTTCGTGACGCTCGCCGGGTGCAACGTCGCGCTACGTTCCTCACACTTCTGCTGTCGCGAGATGATCCCGAGACCAGCCTCCAGATTTTTCTTTGGTTGCGCGTTTTTTTTCTCTCTTCTCTCCCCGCGAGTTCCGATCCGAAGCGGTTCTGCGCCCTCTTGCCCCAGTTCCTTGCCCTCCACCATTGGCGTTCCGTCCCGTTGTTGTCTTGCGGTGTGTTGAGTCCCCGTCTCTCCGGTGACGTTCTTTTCCCCCCCGTTGCCCCTCTCTCAGGTCGTTTGCGTTTCGTCTCCGTCTTCCAAAGAAGTCCATCACCGCGATTCGCAGATCCTCTCGCTCTCGCGTGTCTTCCCGTTTGAGGGCCTGACTCGTCGTTTCTGAGGCGCTTCGAGCTGTCGAAACGCATGCACACCGCGGCACCAAGAGTTGGAGACAGCCCTGCCTGCTCGACGCACTTTTCGACTCCACGCGAAAACAATGGAGACGAGTGATCTCTTCGTTTCAGCCTCCTGCGACCAGCTCTGGGCCCCTGGAATGCGGCAACGTGCATCCGAGATCTCAACTTTCGACGAAGGTTCTTTTCCCCCGCGCCAAACGGCGCCGTGTTAAAACCACACGCTTTTCGTCAGCTTGTCATTCCCGTTTCACCCTCTCACATATGTACTTACATACATAGATATCTGTGCCAGCATAGCCCCCAAGATATAAACAGGGTGCATCTATATATTTTTCTGTTTGCCGTTGATCCAACGATAGCAACAACTGCTTTCCTGTCCCTGTGAGGCACATGTCGCCACGCACAGCGCTCAGTTGTCAGCTCTTTTTGGCGTTGCCCCCCGGGAACGGTTCCTCTCCGCATTCGAGACAGGACCGGGATCCGCATGCAGAGCCTTACCACAAGATGGCGGAAAAGCCGGGAGAAGGCAGCTCGGATGCTCGAGCGTGGACTGGGGTCGAAAGCAGTCTTGCGAGGGAGAACCCAGACGATGATTTTCTCTGTGCACTTGCGGCAGGCTCTCTTGAAAGCGCCTCTTTGCCTTCTCTGTCGTGTCGCCACCTCCAGAACGCAACAAAGGACGCAAGCCGTCTAGACACCTCAGGCTGCGACGCTCGTTCTTTGGCGTCTTCGCGTTCTTCTCTGCGCCTGGATCCTGTCACAACGCTCCAGAAGCGCGGCACAGAGAACGAAAAACGACAGAGGGAAGTGCAAGCTGGGGTGCGAAGAGGAAGAGAGGCACACGAAGAAGAGGAGCGACAGGACATCGGAAAAGAGGAGCGAGAGGCACACGAAGAAGAGGAGCGAGAGGACATCGGAAAAGAGGAGCGAGAGGCACACGAAGAAGAGGAGCGAGAGGCACACGAAGAAGAGGAGCGAGAGGAAATCGGAGAAGAGGAGCGAGAGGACATCGGAAAAGAGGAAGCGTTGAGTGAGAAGTCCTCTTTGGGGGTTGAGACGAATGCGGAGTTGGAGGCTGACGCGAGTGCTGGCCCGCCGCGAATCCGGTGCCGCCGATGCGCGCAGCTCATGGAGTTTGATCCCGGAAGTCGATTTGTCCAGGTGCGTGGTGCCACGTGTGAATGAGGTCCGCTTTCTCGTCTCGGGCGTTTATGAAAGGCACTAGGCAGGAACCGCGCGCGCTGTGCCCAGACGCGCGTAGGGGTTTGCAGGCGCATGCAGCCACAAGAGCGCAGAGACGTGCGCCTCCACTTCTGCCTCGGCTGCTAAAGAGTCCCACGTCGTCAGGGGCGATGCGTCGGAGCCACATGTGTGGTGAAGGGTTGCCTATGCATGCACCTTTTTCGAATGCCTCGCCTCGTTTTGGTCCGATACGCCCTGTGTGTCTGCAGTGCTACCAGTGTGCAGCAATCAACCGAGTGCTGCCGCGAGGGGACGACGGAGTCCACGCAGGCGGTGAGGTAAGAGGCGCGTCCGGACTCGGCGCGAAAAGAAAATATCGCAGCCTGCAGTGACCAAGGGCGCACAAAAACCATCTGTGGCGATGTATGTCGACCTGAGGCGTTTCGCTCTGGTCACACGCAGTCATATATATATATATATATATGTTGGCATGCATGTTGGTGGACGTGTGTACATACATATGTCTCAAGGAAAGGCTGGAAAATGGGACGCCGGTGACTGTGTCCGGTAAATGAGGCGCAAAGCGCGCGTTTCGTCAAACATTTGTGAGCCAGTTTTTGTTTCGAAACTTCCATTTCAACATCCACGCATCTCGACTACCACCTCTGCTTGTCTGTGGAGCTGTGTGTGCTGCGAAGTGTACTTGCATGCTGGGTGCGACGCCGCCTTGCGTGTATCCAAGAACTGAAGACGTGTACCCCTAACTATGTATGAGGCTGTGTTCCTAGCCTGGGCCGCTTTGTTGCCTCTACCCCCGCTGTGTTGTGCAGTGTTGCATGCGCCTCAGGTTCTCGCCCTCATCTGTCCAAGTTGTCTGACGACCAACCTGGCTCCGCGCGACAAGCTGATCGTGCGCTGCGGGGTCTGTGGAACCTTGTCTGTCGTGCCGTCGGCAGACCGCCTGGTTTGTGAAGCGCCGGGCGAAAGAGGCGTTAGGACTGCAGAAGCGCGGTTGCCAGAGTGAACAAAGACACAGAACAGGGCGCGGTTTCGCGGAGCACGGGTCGCAGACGACACGTCGCGCTGCGCGAAAGGTCTTTGCTCTGGCGGACAGCGCACATGTGCCAAGGAAGTAACAGACCTCAGGATACACCTGACTCCTATACAGGAAGGCCTCCAAGTAGCAAATCACTCCGTGGACGTCGGGTATTCTGCCACGGAAGCAGGTGTTTCTTTCTGCAGACACAGAGTGTATTTATCTGGAGACAGATAGCGAGGTTACGCTGGAAAGGGTTCAACGAATATACACGTTTCTTATGTTTCGAAACGGGGATTTTCCCGAAGGTTGCTGACGACACCTTCGGGTGTTGAGAGTTGCCGGCGCGAGGAAGCCGCGGACGAAAGCACACGGACTCAGAATACGCCCGATGGAGAGAGGAGAGACGCCAAACAGCTGTCCACCCTAGAGCTCTTTGATGCTTGACTCTATAGGTATAAATATGCTTGCGTTGATCGATCAAAAAGAACCTTCTGCCAATATGTTTATATGTTTCCGCATACGAGTGTGTAAGCCACACGTTGATAGGGAGCGCGAGGAGAGCTCTGTGTGTGTTTAGTAGCGCCGGTGTCTTCCCCTCGCTTTTGTGACTAGGTGTGACCAGTGTGTTGGGTTTTCGCGCCTTTGTGCGTAAAGGTGGAGTTTTCTTTAAGGAACCACGGAAGTTTTTCTCAGGTTTGCGTGCCTCCTCACAGGCGCAGTCGCGTTTCGCGGGTTTGTTCTCGCAGATCCGTTCAGAAAGATTCGTGGAGCTTCGTTCGACATCCAGAAACAAGCACTACTCGTGGGGTGTTTTGCGGAGTTTTGCAGCTCCGTGACCCGAGGGGCATCAGCTAACAACGCCTCTCTTTGAAAGGTTCCAGAAAAAGAACGGAATCCACAGGCAGCTTCGCACCTGGCCGAATGACCACTGAGAGAGACAGAGCGGACGACTTTCACTTTCTAGACACAGGGGGCCACACAGAGGTAGAGAGAGGAGAGCACTCCTGGATGTGCGCATCAGAGAGTTCCAAAATGGTGACTTGTACGTTTGCCACTCTCCGTCCCCCTGGAACACAACGAGCGGGGCTGTCGCGGGCGAAGTCCATCAAACTTCTTTCTCGCCGCCACACAGAGGCGCGGATGCTGGCTGCGCCTTTGATTGGACGATGCGCATCGAGATCAAGTGATGAACCAAGAAAACTCCCGTTCGTTCCGGCGATGGGGCCAAAGATGGCGGTCATTTTCAAAAGACTGCGTTGAGGATCTGTCAACGCTGAACTATGTTTAGAAGAGGCGTTTTGCTCGTATGCCAGGGCTGCTCTGCATCTTTTTGTCAACAGTGTGACACAGAGTGCCTGGGAAGAAAAACGAGTCTTCGTCCACGAGCTCGTGCCGTTCTTGGAGGAATCCTCACGAACCCAGAACACCCAAAGTGGGGCGTGTCAGGCGTCTGTGTGGAGTTCCCACCAGCTTCTTCCGTGTGGATTTCGTGTGGAAATCCCATCGAAGGCGTCCCCCGGCCCTTGCGGCAGATCCGGTTGGGGCTTTTTTACGCGCTTTAAATCCAAACCCATTGTGGCCTATCGTGCTCCAAATGAAGAACACCATACCTCGTTGTGCGCGGTGATCTTCCTTCACACCTACACTTCGGGCTCTGAGGGAAGGTCGCCTGGAGCGATCTGTCTCTCGCTTCTCATTCTCCGAGAACCTGACAAAAGGCGGCTACATAGGAGGCTGCTTCGGACTTACACTGCCCCAGGAGGCTCTCGCCTCGCCTTCGTCTGCGGTGTTTCTTCTCGCGTCCCTGCCCTCAGGCATCGGTTCCCTCGCGCTACCAAAGTTTGCATGGCTGGCGGCGGTAAGGGTCCTTCTCACTTCCCCGCCAACATTGAACCTCACGAGAGAAATGGTCTCCGTGGACGAGTTCAGCTTCTTCCATTCGGTAGATAGGCCGGAGATGTCGCTCACATGTGAGGAGAAACTCGTCCCTCTCGAAGTGAAAAGATCTCACATGGACATGTTGCGCTCTCGCGGGACTTCGAGCTCTTGCGGCCAAGCAACTGGGTTCAACCACGAGGAAATCTTTCTTTTCGCACTCGTTAAACGTCTTCTCTCTTTGCAGCCGATCCGACTTTAAGGTGGCGTGGAACACAGAAATTAGAGCGGGGGAAATGCTCTATTTTTTGTTTTAGGTTTTCTTGAGCATCTCGGCGGCTGGCTGCCTGGTCGCGTTTGCATCTCCCCAACTTCGATGCATGCGGTTCACTCTTTGTCCGCGGTCTTGTCAGGGATCCCTTGCTTTTTCCGCTCTGTTTTTTTTTCTCCTTCGATTCGTTCCGTTCTGTGGCTGCGTTGTTGATCTGAACAGCAGAGCGGACAGTCTTGTATCGGCCTCTGTGAGGTCTTGCATGAGACGCGGCGCCACGGGGCGTGTTTTGTCTCGGTTGCACATTCACTTCTGCGGACTCGAGATCGCGTTTTTTTCCTTCTCGGCGCTTCTTCGAGGTTGCCAAAGGAGGACCTTCCCGCTCTTCCTTTCTTCTTGTGCTTCACCGCTCTCCTCCGCGGAAGAGTCCCGCCGTGTCTCGCCGCCCCGCGACGCTTCTTCGCAAGAGAATCCAGCATTTCTTCTCCTTCCAGCTTGTTTTTTTGAGTTCCTTGCAAAACTCGGGAGAAATTCGGGACCCAAGGGGAAGTGGACACTCGGGGGGCTGAGGGCAACCGTCTCGTTTCTGGCCAGGAGCAAAAGCTACTCAAGAGACAGCAAGATCGGCGCATTTCCGCTCCGATGCTCTGCGTGTGTGTGTGTGTGTGTGTGTGTGTGTGTGTGCGCCCGAGTCTCGTTTGTTATTAATTGCCGTCGTCTGCGTGTTCGGAGTCTCTTGTACCGTCTCCTGTTCTTCCGCACGAAAGAAAGTGCGTTTTTGCTCGCCGAGTGCTGTTTCGTCTTGCAGCCGCCCCGACCACGGGCGGATGTGAGGCTTTATTAGACCGCGGCCAAACGTGAGGGTCAGAGGACCGCCGAGGAACAGGATTTTCTCAAAAAGAAGCGACTGAAGAAGTTTGGCTCGGCTCAGATCCCAGGCGTCGTGTCTCGCCTCTTCACACGCTCGAGGTTCGATCCCGTTTCTCGCCGACACAAGGAACAACGGTGGAAGCAAACCGGAGAAATGTAGGGGGAAAGCGAGACGCCTAGGAGAAACGCCCGCAGCCTCTCGTTTGTGGAGTGTTTTTAGGGGGTTGTCCGCGACAAAAAGGATGGAAGGAACTGTCTGTGGACGAGAAAAGGGTGAGGCGGACGTTCGACTGATTCAAGTTGGGGCCGTGTCCGTCAGGTCTCTGCCCCCGCGTCCACGCACGCGAAAGCATCACAGACCGTCTGTCGATTCTGACGACGGTGCGTCAAACGCAGAGAGTCTCGGCTCTCGTCCGAGCTCCTCGCTGGATGTAGAGGCGCAGAACTCCCCCGCAGCTGGTCGGGAACGGCCGTCCGTAGACACTCGACACGCCGCCGCCCAGCGGAGCGTGGAGAGGCCACGTGAAGAAACGGACCCAGCGGAACGCGCTTCTTTGCAGTCCTTCGGGACGACGCCCGCAGGCGGCGATCTCGGCTTTGAGTACCTGGACCACACGGCGGATGTGATTATTCATGCGTGGGGAGTCTCGCTCTCTGCAGCCTTTGAGAACGCGGGGAAAGCGCTCTTCCACTACATGACCGACACAGACCGTGTGGAGCCGCGCGAGCGCAGAACAGTGCAGGCTTCCGGTGGGGATCTCGAGGACTTGCTTTTCCACTTTATGGACGAATTGCTCTTTCTGTACGGCAGTGAATACTTTGTGGCGTGCAACATCGACGTCACGCGCCTCGACGCCGCGAACGGCTGCCTCTCCTGTGAGGTCCGGGGCGAAGTGTTTGATCGGAGCAAACACTCGCAAGGCACCGAAGTCAAAGCCATCACCATGCACGAAATGAAAGTATGGCAAAAGCGAGAGGCTGCCGCCGACGGGGAAGCCAACGGAGAAGAGCGAGAAGGCAGCGACTCCACGGACAACAACGAAGAAAAAACACGGGAAGACGGGAGAGCCGTGGAAGTCTTTGTTCTCGTGGACATTTAACTTTTAAAAAGACTCGTGTGCTGCTTTCTGGCCTCTCCTCTCAGTTCTGTCTTGTTTCCGGTTTTCACGGGTTTCGCTCGCCGTTGTTTAAAAGGCTTCTCTGCGTTACAGATCGCGAGGTTCATTACCCCACGGGAAACGGCCGCGCTGGGGCGACGCCTCGCGCGAGAACAGCCGCTGCTTGGCTGCCGTAACTTTTTTTCTCCAGTACCTCGAGAGGCACGGGAGACCCTTCGTTGCATGCGCTTGCGGAGGGACTCGAGCTTAGGTGATGCCGGACTCGTACTGCATGCGCCGAGCACGAAAGGGACAGGAAGGGTAGTCGCTGCTATGATCTGGCCGTTCAGACGCCGGCTTTGTAGTTGTACGGAGGATAAACCTCAAAGCGCAGCCGCACGCCATCACACAGATCTGTTGTAGGGTTGCCGCTTCGCTTCGCGCCTAAGGTGATGTGTGTGTTTCGCGTTTCGCTGCTTGGACAGAGTAGCATTCAAAGACAAAACGGACACATTAGACGAGAGACACAAGCGTCGCTGTCTCCCGATGCCAAACCGACTCGCCACGCACTGGCCGCGCGCCGTGCAGGTTCGAGATCCCCCGCCTACGCTTTTGCGTCCAGTCTCGTTCGTGCCTCTCTTGAATGGGGAACGTTGCAGCTTCTTGGGACAAGCAAACAAAGGGGCGTTGCTGACAGTCACGCCGACGTACAACAGACAAAGCCGTGAACGCCTTTTAAAGCCACCAGTTCACAGCGCTGTAGACCCACGCATGCATCCACGTATATATATATATATATATATATATATATAGGTACAGATATACAACAACACTATATATATATATATATATATATATATGCATATATATATATATATATATATGACTGTGTGTAGTGTGTACACAACGCTGCCACAGCAGAACCCCCCACCAAGGAGCTAGTTGCATTAGGGGGTCGCAGCCGTCAGGATATCGCCTGTGTCGATTCGTAGATCACTGTATACCCTAGCAGGAAACGTTACAGTTTAGAGAGATGCCTGACTTGGAAACCGCATTTCCATCAATGTACACCTGGCTCATGGGTCCTCCGTGCTGCCGCGCACCGTCGACATTCCGGTGCGACTCGGCGTCGGTAGAAAGGTCTCCATGTTTGCCGCGTGCTGTTTCTCGGGTTCAAGACGAGTTCAAAATTTTACTTCGCTGTTAAACTCATGGTCCTACGCCTGAAAGGACACATCCTACAGTGCCTCATTTGCCCTACACGTCGCCGCTGTCCACGAACAGACGTCGGACGAAGCTGACTATCGTTCACTATTACAACATAGGCTCGCGCCGACGCATCAGACTGCTTCGCTCTCAGGGCCTGTGCATCTTTATATTTCGCCGTGTAAAAAATAGCTGTATCGACATCTGCCTATATCAAGATGTGCGTCGAGAGCTACCGATGTACAGGCGCACAGGTCCGAGTGCCTATCTATCCAGGTGTTTCTCGCCAGGATTTCTTTATGTGCACACGCAGTCATGTGCCTTAACTACATGTGCATGTGGAGCAGCCCGAGAGTGCCCGAATATAGTACGAGGACCTTGTTTCGCGCATGCGATGGGGCTGGCGACTGGCGGGAGTTCGCGTACCGGGTTTGAGAGCGGCAACGAAATTACGCAGGTTTGGAAGATTGTCTTCTACGCCAGCAAATGTTAGGAAATCGACAGACTTAACACTGAGAGACTGCACACAGAAGACGAGGATGCATGTCTTCCCCTGACACAAGAAACACCCAAGACGCCTTAGTTCTTGTATCCACGCGACTTTCTGCGACCACGCGCCTTCTCGAACTTGCGGCCACTTGAGCGCACATACGGGCGGGCCTTGGATCCAGGGGTACCTGAAAAACACAAAGCCTAACGCAGTTCTGCATAAACAACTCGAAACTCAGGTGGAACTAAGAAGGACGCGAAGAATTCCATGCCTCAAGTGACCACCAACCCTTCTCTATACGTCTGTAGAGAGACCGATGCGTTTGACCGACATAACGACTATACGGAACTGTATAGGCCCCTCGAATGGATATCCTAATAAAATAAGAGTGATTTTGCCGCTCTGGTTTTCGATGCAGCGACGATGAGAGACGAGTGCTTGGCACTCTCGCGCGCGTCTCGTGTTTTCTGGGAAGCACGGGCTGGAAGAGCCCGAAAAGAGTCTCTGCTATGTTCGCTGTGAGTCCCTTTGCAGCCCAAGGCATGCGACAAAAAACAAAGACCTCTTGTCTCCCTATACAGACGCGAAAGGACGTAAGCTGCCTGGATACAGCGCGAGTCGGCACCGTGTGCGTCAGGAAACGCGCTGCCGCTGGGAAATCGCACGTTGGCGTGAACCACGAGGGAAAAGCCGGGGAGAGAGAGCAAACCGGAAGCGTACCTGGCGCAGCCCCGAAGTGCTTGTCAGCTTCGCGGCTCTTGGTTGCTGCACGGAGAAGAACGCACTTGGAGCCTTTGGGGCGACGAAGAGCGAGTTGATCAAAGGTGATGCATTCGCCTCCAGCTTTCTCCAAGCGGCGACGCGCAGTCTCCGAGAATCGCAGAGCGCAAACGCTCAATTTCGGGACGTGGACCATGCGAATGTCGTCTGCGACACGAAAAAGAGAAAAGAGACAGTCAAAAACAGATAAACACACCGGAAGAACGCGCTCTTTTCTATACACTCCATACACACAGGAAGTGTTCGTGTATGCGGTGTCTCTCCGAGAAGAGCGAAGCGATATCAATGTGCCTATAAAGTTTAAGGCCTTCCGGAGTGCACCGCCAAAATCACGAGACGTCCCTCGAGGCATACACCCCGACCCCCTAGCTTTCTGTGGAACACGTACTTGCGTGTCTCTCTCTCTATATATATGTATATGCTTATGTACGTTTGTACATGGCTTCTTCACATCTGCAGATATGTGTCATCCGTGCGTATGTATGTATCTAGTTCGTGGCGTGTGGATGCGAGGTGTATGTACACCTTTCGACTGCGCCGCGTCCTTTGCGCGTGTGTTCGGGTGAATTCGACGGACCGGTGACGGAGCCGACGAGAACTGCAATGTGGTCTTCCTTGTCCTTCATGTGACGCGCGAGCTTCGACAGAGACATCGGAGCCTTCAGCCTCTTCGGGCCCATCAGACGCTTCAGAACCACGGCATTGAAGCTGCTGTTGGTGCGACGTGCCAGGAACTGGTAGAGCTGCGGAAAAGGCGCAGCACCCGACGCCAGAGACGCGATCTACACCTTCACACGCCAGCGGATGAGGTCCCCGAACGCGCCTCTCTTTGCATGCACGTTTGGGCTGTGTTTCTGTTTAGAGAAGTCCAGCTCTCGACTCTCGGCTGCACAAGTCACCGGCTGCGTCTGGCTAGGTTTTGCGCACGGGAAAAGACACGTCCCTGAGGAAGGACACATCCGCGCTTTTTTCCCAGGCTTCCCAAAGAGAAGATTCAACTTGCCTAACTCCAGACACACTTCTGAGCGGCCGCGACTCCCCCTAACCGCCAGCACAAAGGCTCGCTCGCGTGCATGCGTTGACATCTGCTACAAGGACTGCTCCGTGGTCCTTTTCCAGGTGCCGACCCAGTGCTTCGGCACACCCGGAGAGAAGCGCCGTGGGTGAGAAGCCTTCTTACCTTTACGAGGAGGCGCAGGTACGGGTTTTGCGACTTCACTGTCCTGCGACCGCCCTTCTTCTTGCGGCCGTTGTGCTCGAGATCGACACCCTGCAAAAACAGGAGCGAGGCGCACATACACCAACGGATTTCCGCTTTGGAGAGGCGCCGCGCCCCAAAGGGCGCAGTAAAGAAGGTACTGCCGCTGCGCTTGTCACGTTTCCGGGAGTCCAGACACCGGAACGACACACACACGCACAAACATCCCCCGGTGGAAAAAAGCGGGGGAAAGGGTAAGTTAGGAGACATACAGAAAACCCAGTTCTTTACGATTGCCGCGAATCCCCCTTGCTCTCCAGCAAGGGAGGAACGAGGGCACTCCCCCGTGAAAAGAAGGAATGACTTGAGGAACCGACGCACGCGATCAAGAAGGGGGGACAGCGCTGGTGCACACAAAAGATAAAGACTCTGGAAAAGCCGCAACAGCACGCGTCGGCTTAGTCGGTACTTCCCGTCCTTCCGCTGGAGAGTCGCGCACCGCGTGACGCCGCTTCTCGACACCGCCAACAACGAGGAGAAAGGACAACCGACTGGCGCGAGGGTAGGGCCACAAAACGTAAAAACAGACTTTTTTTTCGTTTCTCTCTGGCCGTCACCACCCAAAACGTTCCCCCCCCCTCTCCCCGCGCGATTGTTCCCCTCGTGCAAACCGAGTGAAGCGAATTTCCCCCGCCCCACGCGCCCTCTTATGGCCGAGGGATTTGTTCCTTCTTTTCCCTTTTCTCCCTCTTTTTCTTCCTCGTGGTCTTTCTCCCCGCGTTTCGCCGTCTGCAAATCTGGGACGCCGCAGCGACCGTTTGAAGCACATGCATTAGGGCAGGGCGGGATTTTCGAGTCGGGGGCAGCAGGGGAGATCGCGCCGCCGAGCCAGAGATGGGATTTGGGGAATTTTTGCGAAAGGAAAGGGGGAAAAAGATCGGAGATGCAAGGCAACGAAAAAGGGGCAGAAGCGGTGTCGACAAAGGGTGAACAGAGATACCCCACACCAGAAGAAAGCGGCGAATGGGGGAGGAAGCCACGAGGGGGACACTTACCATTTTGACGCGGAAGAGAGCAGAAGAGACAGAGACACGCCCAAACCGGCCGAAAAAATAACAGGTGAGAATCGCAGGCTTCTTCGTCTCCCCTCTCTCGACACACAAGCCAGCAAAAAGACGACAAAAACCGCGGCGACAGAGAAGGAAAAGGGCGACGAATCTCTGGGCGCTTGCGAACCCCTGCGAAAAATCGCCCCGTTTGCATGGGCGAGCCGCACAAACGGCGCCACGCGTGATGGGGCGGCTTATAGTCGGAGAAAGGAGCGCGGGGTCGGGGCGGCAGAACGGCCCGCAGCGTCTGCGCGGGGGGTAAAAAGGCGAACGCAGGTCCGTGCAGCTTTTTTGTCGAGGGGGCCACCTTTTCTGGGGACCACGCGCTGGGACGCCCAGAAAAAAGAACGCTTGCAAACAGAAAAACGACAAAAGGTTTCTTTGGAGCTGCGCCAGAACAAGGCGAGCGGCTGCCGACACCGGCGAGGGTTGAGACGGACTTGTGAAACGGTTTCGCAGCAGCTTCTCTGTGCGCGATGTCGACGTCCGTGGTCAGTCGCTATTTCTGACAGAAAAGCTTTCCAGAGGTGGATGGTGAGATTGTCGCTTTAGGTGACGCAGTCTGGACCTAGCTTGCAGCAAGCAGAGGGGTTTCTTTCAGACACTGGGGAGCGCTCGACTCTGTTGACAGGGCGGCACACGGCGGATGTCACAAAATTCGTGGAAAACTCGGAAGCATCGGCTCTCGATCGTGGGCCAAAACACGACGACTCAAGCGCTTCTCAATTTTGGCGCGGGGTGTCGTACGCTTGTGATGCTACGGCCATCGCACATATACCCTTGCCTTAAACACACCAGAAATCGTCTTTGCCACATCTGAACAAACAGGAGAGTACAGGGGTATACCCGATCTCCTCTCATTGTTACCCATACAAATATACCTATATATATGTGTAACACGTACTTTTTTATCTCTTACTCTGCTTCGTATATCGCATACGTAGATGTATACATATGTGTCTTTGTATGGCGTTAGTCATATATATAGACGAATGTGTGAATGCATGCATCTCCCGGACTATCTTTCCTCGACCGTACACATGCGTATATGGCAAGACTGTCTAAGTCTTTGTGGGCTTGTATCGTATACGGGGAGCTTTGGAGGTTGTAAATATTCCATGCACTTTGCATTTCTACGAGGTCTTCCGTGTTGCTCTTTGTCGATGTCCCGGCTCCACTGATTGCTTTTTTCATGATCGCCCACCGAGGACCGCTTTTCAGGAGGGGTGGTCGGTCTCTGCTCCCCCGAGGCTTTCACACGGGCGTGTTGAGCCGAAAAAACTTTTAACATTTCAGTCTCTCCACCTTGAGGCTCCCTTCACTTTATGTGTGCATCTGCGTGGAGAGAGACTTGGGGGTATGCATATGCATATCTATAGCTCCCGTTGCATACACAAAGTTTCGCTCTCGCAGGATGCGACCGTCCACTACAGCTTTCGAAGCATATTGAGTGGGTAGGATTTTCAGTTTTGTTCTGAAGTGACCCAACCCTGTCTTCAGGCTGCACGCGAAAGTCTTTTTCGAACACAGCGGTCTAGATGACGTCGGCGCAGCATGATAGGTTTTCTTCGGCACCCCGAACCGGAGAGATGGCAAGTTGTTAGAAATACCCTGCCCTCGTCTGTTGCAAACACCGAGACGCATTCGTTTTTCCCCGGGACTAGGCTCGACATAACTGCGTCTCAGGGGCGGTAAGCCGCCAATTCTGCGCAAAGATCGATTTCCTACTTGAGGGCGTTTGCGGAAATCCGACTTGACAGGATTCACCGGAATCGGAGATCTCGCGGGCCAACGTTTCTTCGTGATGTGCTGTTCATTTCGCGGAAGCCTCACATTTTGTGTGCTGATTTGATCTCCAAAGTGCGTTTCATGCACATGCGCGCATGCATATACAAATGAATACTCTAAATTCTCACACATAATAGCATTCACACATCAAGGTCTGCGTGTGTGGGAGGATGTGGATATTTCGACACACCTCGCTGCGGGTGCCTGTCTGACCGCATGTATGCATCATTGTTTAGATGTCGAGAATCGTAACTCGTCACCCACATATATATATATATAACATTCACCCACCAATAGAGGAATTTATAGCCCTGTGCATGGGCCCCTATGTATATAATCCATATATGTCTAAATAATCCATATATATATATATATATATATATATGTGTAGACCACAGAAGCTCACGGTAGCATCCGGGTGTTCCTCATTACATTGCAGTGCATCGCCGCGCTCAGAGAGAGACATCCACCTGCTTGAAACAACGTTCGGCAAAGGATCTTCCGCGTTTTGAATTAAACCTAAAGGGGAAGTTTCCTGCAGCCCGGCCGCGCGGCTGTCTGCATCTGGCAGTGTCTTGCTCGCGCTCTTTTGCCTCTCTGATCGCTCCCTTGCATGCAGCCCCATTCCGAACTTCGCGTGGTTGTGGAAATCCCGCGAAACCGGGGGAAACTTCGGCATGGAGAAGCAGAGAAAAGGCGGAACGTCTCTCCTTTCCCCTCCTCTTACACCCGCTTCAAACTTTGCCGCGATTTAGCGCAAGACAACGCGGCACATCCTCTCAAATTCTCAATGCCAGAACAGCCGTTGCGTGCCGTGTCGCCCCTCCCGCAGTTCCCTTTTTCTGCATTTCCGCTCTTTTTTCTTCTTCGCATCTCGGCGCACTCCATCTGTCTGCGAATGCGTCGTTTCTTGAGGCTTCGCCTTCCTCACGACAAGGAAAGCTTTGGGAAATCTGTGCATGCGACGCCCGCCGAGGCAGGTTTTTTCGCGCTCAACGCTCGACGCCCAGCCAATGCATGCCGCTGACTGCCGATTGTTTTTCGCACGGCGGAAACAAAGGAGCGGAGACAGAGCCGCCACCTCCGTTTGCGAAACGTGTTGTCCCGACCTCAACACGTCATTTTTTCGCGTCTTTGCGCTCCTGCGTCCTCAGAGACTGGCAGGCCTCTTGCTTTTGACTCGGCGAAAGCCTCGCTGACTCCCGGGGAAACGCGGCAAGATCCGTTTGATCCAAACGCCCGACGCGTGCCTACTTCCGCAGCGCTTTTTCTTTTAAGCAAGTCCCTACACCGTGCGCGAACAGCGGACGGGTAAACTGTGGACGGTGTGTAGACCTGGAAACTGCCTGACTGTTTGTCGTCGTTCCAGGGAAACAGGGTGGCTGAGATCGCCAAAGTTGAATCTCCTTCCTCAACCTCCTTTCTGACTCAACGCAAATTCCGTATTCTGCATGCGTTTCTTCCCGCGTGCCAGCATCGATGCTCACAATCGTTCGGAACAAAGCAGCTGACCGCTGCGACAGCTCTCACTGCTTGTTACCTAAAATACCTACTTCACGCATACACCCATACACGGACGTACGTATATACATAGATATACCCATACACATCTACATTCATATGTGTCTATATATGTATATATATGTATGTATATCTGTATATTTGTATTGCATGAATGTGTGTTTCTGCAGCTTTTTCTGAGTAATTTTGAGTGACGGAAGCCGACTTTTCCTGGTTGGCAGGGTGTTTCCGTCGCGAGAGAATGGTCTAGCGTCGTCTGCGTAGTGTTTTTTTCGAACGTTTTTTGCGAACGCCGCGAAGGGTTGAGTCGCTCCAGAAAACTCGGCTGCTTGACATTTACCTCCGAAATAACAAACATGGGATTGGCGCGTACCATGCTAACGGCGCTGGTGCTCAGCGTCTGGGTGATGATTCACGCCGTCTTCATCGCCAACGCCCCTGCCGAGCAAGGCGCTGAGGAGCGCATGCTCCCGCTTCGTATCCGTGAGTGGCCGGAAGAGAAAACTCACAGGAGCCGAGACGCAGCGGACCGCAGATAAAGAAACGCGAGCTGAAAAGACAAAAGACCGATTTCCAACCTCCACACGTGCCTCTCCAAAAAGTCTGTGGGTGGGTCGGTCAATCCTTGCTTCTGCGGATACCTCTCCTCTACCTCTTTGTGTCTCTCTTTGCCTACGAATAGTTCTCTGTGCAGGAGTCTCTCTTTCGCTCTGTATGTGACTCTGTCGGCATGCATGTTTGTGTCTGTATACTTTTCAAAGACAGAAATGCGCATGGAGTGCAGCTGCGCCTGCATGCGTCGGAGGCGTCTGCGCGGTGTTCTCTCTGCAGCCTCGGTCTTTCGGATGGCCTGGTTCCGCACGCTGGTCGAGACCCACATGGACACAGAGAGGCTGAAGATCGCCGAGCCGCCGCAGCCGCATGCTTCCTTTTGGTCTTCTCTGACGAAGAAAGGAGGGAAGCTCAGTTCTCCTCGCGGAGTCTACGGCGGCTCGACCTACGGCTCTCGAGACGAAGAAGAGAAGCCGTGGCTACGCCTCCTCTCGTGGCTCATCACGGCGATGACCATGGCGGAGTTCGCGACCTTCCTGTGAGGCTCGCACAGCTCAGAGACACCGGGAATTGCAAACACATGCAGTTTGGGAGAGACGAGGGAAGGCTGAGGGAGGCCGAGCCTAGGCGAGAAGTCGGAGCTTCGGAAACACGGCCATGCACAGACACACGCACCCCCCCCCCCCGCACGCACACAGAGCAAGACCCAAATCGATACACACGTGCAAATATGTATCCAACTGTTTTAAGATGGAGTATCCATGTATGTGTATATGGAGTATATATGCATTCTGTGCACATGTGTGTGTACTTCCATGTATATCAACTCAGTGACTAGAGATCCTCTAGCTCCGAGCTGTTTCCTGTATTCGAAAGTTTGAGGGATTCGCCGCACCGTGTGGGGGATCTCGACGCCTCTGACCCCATTTCTGCAAGGAGCGCCGCACGCGCCAAAGAAACAAGCCTGCGTGCGATGCGCATGATGTTCGCGAA
The DNA here is from genome assembly GCF_000208865.1 of Neospora caninum Liverpool. Lineage (NCBI taxonomy): Eukaryota > Apicomplexa > Conoidasida > Eucoccidiorida > Sarcocystidae > Neospora > Neospora caninum. The sequence goes on along the minus strand of NC_018398.1, from coordinate 3,550,841 downwards.
GGCGTGCAGATTCGTGAACCTCGTGAAGGCCCGATGCCGTTCGTTCGCTCGTGTCTGTGTGGGTTCTTTCTTGCAGATACTTTCTTTGGGCGACAATTTGGAGAACGGTTCTAAGACCCGTGATCTTTGTCTTCTTCCTTCTCGCCCTTTTGCTCCTTCTCTTCTACTGTGTGAAAGGCTACTACTTTGTCGTCGCGTACGCGCAATCGGTTCTTTTGGGAAAAAGGGCGCGCTGCTGTACAGACAGCTCGCAGCCTCTTTGCTCTCTTTGGGGAGACGCACGTGCGCCAGGCCTGGACACATTTTTTCCCTGAAATGCGGCGTGGGAGACAGAGCGCCACGAGGACTGTCTCATGCAAACATGCAAAGTGACAAACTTCGCCCGTTCCCGCTTCTTGTCCCGCGCACCGATCTCCACCGTCTTGTCTTGATGCATTACTCACTCACCTGACTAGTGTAGATCTATCCATGTACCTATATACATATATATACCTGTCGAAGTGTCCATATATATTCATATAAATATATATTCATATATATATATATATATGTATATGTATATGTATTGCGTTGTTTGGGGTGCAGGCACATCCCTTTCGCGTTGCCTGTTTGGAGAGACATTGCATGTGCATCATCACTGCCCGTATTGGTATTGTGTCGATCCTCGAGCGTGAGCTGCGTTCGAGGGAGAGGACTGACGGCGTTAGATCGCGAGTGCGACGCTCGTTGGGACCTTGGTTTCTTTTCGCGTGCAGACCCGCGTTCTTCGACGGTCCAGATCCGGCGGTGTTGCCTTACCTTGCCGCGGTCGACGCGTTCCTTCACAAGACGGCGCTTTCTCTCTGGGCGTGGCACGAGACCGGCTTTCAGCTGGTCGACCGCCTCCTCGCAGTGCTGGTCTCCCCCACGTCGGTGCTGGAGGAGCAGAGCATGCAGGCAAAACTCGACAAAGGCGCTGGCCTCGACGCGGGTCTTGCAGGGTTTATCCAAACTGCGAAACGCACCCTCTACGCACTCCTCGCAGGGGGCGAGCGGCTCTCGACGCACGGCCCGCACACAGGACAAACAGAGCTGTAAGGGAAAAAGACAGGGGAGGCGCTTGCAAACTCACCTTCGAGGCTAGTCTCGTAACCTTTCCGTCGCGACGCGCGTTGACCCCAGATTGTACCGCCGTACCCAGCTCTGTTTCCACTGTTCTCTCTCTACACATGTGTGTCCTCCGTGGCGATCGACGGACGGGCATGCCAATCGACGAGTGCGTGCGTTCATCATTCATGACGGTTCCTCCTCCACATGCAAAACACAGGCGGGCGCGCAGGCGTCTCTGGTGAAGGGACCGCAAAAGGGGAGAGACGTGAACTCGGGAAAGGCCACAGAGTTGCGCAGCGCTAGACCCGCCGCACACGCGCCGCGAGGCATTTTTCTCGTACAGCGAGTTCGGTAGCAGCGAGGGAACGGGGAACCCTGAAAAGAAAGGATTTTCGCGGTATCTCTCCCGAGGAGCTGAAGCGATCTGTTATGGGGTTTCTTAGGGGGCGATTTCCTCGATGAGAGACGACGGAAAGAAGCCGAGCGATGTCGCCTCCTGGTGGCGTTAGTTCGGATGCGTGGCGCGCTCGAGAGACACACACACACGCAGCCCTGGCAGCAAGAAAAGCGCATTTCTTTAGAGAGACACAGACCGCCTCTTTCGTCTCGTGCTCAACTTCTTCCCAGGGGTTCCTCGAGAACCAGAAACACATGACGCGTGTCTTTACTTTTCGAGTGTGGGGTTCGACACAGGCAGGTATATCTATAGGAGTCCGTCTAAAATACACACACGCTCGTCAAGTATAAGTCGACATAGATGTATATATATATATATATCTATATATATATGCTTCTACTTACGCTTGGGCGTTTTTTGAGAACGGGCAACCCAGCCTTCTGTCCTCAGTGCGGAGTAGCCAACGCGGATTTTCCGTGGCTTCGTGTTTTGCGTCTCGGGATCCTGCCGCCTTCGTCTCTCTGACATTGCCTCAACTACATACAAACATGTAAACTAATATATATAGAAATATGTGGAAACTGTTTGACTACACAGGACACGGAGTTATGGAGTGCTTCTATCTACACTTGCGTACGATGCACTTTACACATCCGCGACATAAACAAGAAATATTTCCATACATGTATCTTAGATCTGATTATCCGATATTACATGACCGGCATGAGTGATTCCCTGTAGCCACACGACTGTCGGGGGACACCAAGGCATAATATATATATATATGTATATGTGTATATATATATATATATATATATATTTGTTTATGTGTAATTTTTTTTGCTGCCGCGACGTGCAGGTAGTGAAGGACATGTGGGCATTCGCGACCCTGACTGCCGAATGTCGAGAGGGTGGTGTAGAATGTGTGTCCGTCAGTCGCCACATTTTTGAAAAATGTTCCGCAGACATGTTTCCAGAGGTTTTTGCTTCGAGGCGCATATCCATTTCCGTTGTCAATGCCAAAAATTTAGCGCACACGTCCCTCAAACGCCACTCCCACATTTCCGTCTTTTCGACTGACTGCGACACAAGGGGAAGGGCCAACACCTCCCTTTTGGCGAAACACCAGAGTTTCGTCCAAATGATGGAGAGCTCTGAGAGCTCGCCCCACGCGCAGAAAAGCGAAGGGATCCGGGGAGATCACTGGTTTGTGAGTTAGAAAGGAACAAAAGAGTTTTCGCTCACGAATCGTCGAAAGCGCGGCCCGCCGAAAATTCCCCCCGTCAACCGTGTTTCCTACTTCTCATAAAAAAGCCTGTTTTCTGCATCGATAGATGCAGAAAATAGGCATATATAGACACACATGCAACTACGTACACATAAATCTATATATTCATATACATATATATGGTTGAAGCTGTGAAACTAACTCTATACATAAAACTGTTATATCTGGAAGGTGCAAACATATGCATGTATTGCCAGAGAAAACGTGTACAGAGAAAGATGGGCTGTACGTGGTGTAGGCGTGGGCGGGAATGGTAAGGAAAGTGCTGCGAAACGCATGCACGTTCTTCTCGAAAGTGCCCCCGGTTTTCGTGATTGCCTTTCCTACAGATGGGAAACACCCATGTAGGATAAGACTGGAACGACAGCATCAGTCCCAAAGGCGCCAAAAAGTGTAAATAGACACACATATGCGTACATAAATACGTAGACATGTCCATATGTATATAAACGCTTAGTGCGTCCCATGAATGAGGTGGTTTGCTCGTACGTTTCAAACGAGAAATGTTGACAGGCCTGTGTTTCCTTTCTGTGTTCGGATTTCGGGGCGAACGATAGCGCATCCCTGCGGAACGGAAAAGACCCCGTTTTCATAGCCTTAAACTTTAAAAACGCCAACTCTCAGTAGTACCTGCAAGCGTGGCTGTGAGTCTTTCTACACCCCTTTCTCTGCCTCTCTTTCTCTATCTCTTCGTATACATCCAAAGCGCTATGTGCTCACGGATATATATACACATATATACACATGCAAATGTACATTTATATACATATATTTAAAGTTATGTTATATGCATGTAAATAGAGAAAGGCATGCCGTCTGAGTGTCCTCTATAATGTTCCCGTAATCGGCGTTCCAATACTCCTCACCGTGCTCCCTCTGGGCGTGAAAAAAGAAATTACCTGAAACGGCGAGCGAGACGAAATCAACTTAAATGCGACTGCTGGTCACGTGAACCTGAGAAGCCCCGCACTCCTCACGTTTCTTCCCTGGTCGTTGAAGTTGACAGGCTCAGTGGCTGCGGCGCGCATCCCTTTGACACGGCACCTTACACTTCTGACATTGTAGTGGTTTCAAACTTCCTGGCACCTTCATGTTTGTGACTTGAGAAAAAGTAGGATTCGAACCCTCATGTACAGAAGGCACACTACACCAACTAGCACACGTTGCCACCGAATCATCTGGGGAGAAACTGTGCTTCAGTGACGTTCTGTGAGAAGAAAGGAGCAAGGACATAACGCCACACGGCGGTCTGGGTGTCTGTAGTGAAGCAAAGAATACCCCGCCGAAATTGCCTTTCGCCTCGACACACTGTCCACCGTCTTGGCATGACGCGTCCTGGCCATACACATTTGTCTACGAAGGACCACCCTCCTGGGAGGCCTTGATTGGCTTACAAGAACTATATGCATATATACCCGTATATGTAAACATACACATGTGCAAGGAATTTTTCGCAAATATGCAAGGCAGGTGCACCGAGATGTGCGGTACTACCTACCGGATGCATGCATGATGCATATCTACGTTTTTCCCCACAGTAGACACACATACACAACCGTTTATATTCATTTATATATACACACATACGTGCACGAATGCCAACGTGCATGCACATACACACGCACATGCATATATAAGCTCTCCGCGTGTGTGTGATTCCTGCCTCTGTTTGTGAAAGTTAACAGATAGCGACGCTCAGGTGCTTTGCTGTTCCCGCTGTGCATTTTCTGTGCAGGAAATCGGATTTGACGGTCTTCAGCTCTTTTTGCGCCGCGACAAAACCCGAAAAAAAGAGCGTCGTGAGCGCACCATCGCCTGCCTCGTTTCGGACTTGGCTTCCCGCTCTGTCTCTCCACACGCATGAACCGCAGGAGACAACTGTCCTCTCTGTCCTTTCCTCTTTCTTTCGCCCGCGACAAAACGCCTCTCTTTCCGAAGAAGAGGGAGCGCATCCTCCGGATCCCGTACAGTCCCCTTCCCCCGCGTTCCTGACTTCACTCTTTCCTCGTTTGGTGCCTTTGTCCACTCGAAGCACAGTTCGCAGAGACACAGAACCGAGCACGCGTCCTCGCTTCTTCCCCGAGAGTCTCGACCTCTTCTCCGTTTCGCACCTGCGCGACTGGATAACGTTCGGCTTCAGAGAGCTGCAAAACGACAAGTGCGTGCGCGTTGTCCGAGCTCGAGTTGTCGCAGCTGAGCGGCGCCGCTCGACGCCCGCCGCAGTTTGTTCGCATCTAGGAAACTGAGAAATTTTGCCGAGAAAAAGGCGCACCAGCGAATCTCCCAGGGCTTTGGCGGGGGGCATTTTAGGCTTAAATGTTGTGCATTTTTTTGTCTAGCTCCTCGTCCGCATTTCAGCGAACGACTGGGCTTCTGAATCGTTGCTCGAAACGACGCGTGAAGCGACAACGACGCGTCACGCAATGGCCAGCTTTTCCTGTTCGTGTGTCTTCTCGTTTCAATCGTTTTTCAAGAAGTCAAGCGAGATTAAAATAAGCGAACTCCGAGCTACACCCTGCACACAGCGCCACAACATGCACCCTCTGTATACATAAACCTATATATATATATATATATATATATATATATTTATCTACTGCCAGCCTGTGTGTATAGAGCCATCTAAATACATACATACATATATATATATATATATATTGCCCAGCTTGCGTCTCTCGGCAAACGAGTGTACTTTCTCGTCTCTCACAATCACTGAACCTTCGGAGGGCGCACTGGGAAGTCGTATCTAGTGAAAGAACACGAAAAAGAAAGCACTCGACCCTGTGTTTGGGCACCTTCCCCCCGTTCGTATGCACAACACATTGACTAATGTCGGAGTTTTTGTGTAGAAACTTGCACGGAGAAAAAGGAAATGAAAGTTCTTTGGCAGTTGAATGCTCACGAGAGAAAGCGGGAGCGACTGCGTTGTGCCCACAATCTGACGCGCCGTCGCCCCTCCCCTAAAAAAAACCAGCTTCCTGTTCTCGCCAAGCAGAAACGCGCGAGAACCCGTGGCGACAGAAACACCGCCGCGGGGCAACACTCTGGCTACGTGCGAGAGGTCTGTGCGACGAAGCGCCGTGCCACGAAAGACGGCAGAGAAACGAAAAATCAAGTGGAAAAGCCGGTCAACTGCGTGATCGTGAAAAGGAGTGCATGCCCCTCCCCGGCGCCTATCGCCCTGCCAGCCCCTTGTTCCGCCTTCCTCCAAAATCAAAATTCCAGTCACCGTAAAAAGAAGAATGAATAGACCGCGAGTGCCCTCGAGATACAGAGCTGTACCCGAAAGAAGCATCCTCGGTATACCTCAAAATACCCATCTCTCTGCACGCATGTAGACATCTGCAGTGGAACAGAGGCATGCCTGGAAGCCACTCACGCAAAAGAAGCGGGGATGTCTGCCTTGTCCCTCCATGCTCTCATCTCCAGTACATCCAGAAATCGCTCGACCGTATGTATCCGCGCATCATATAAAGGCGTGTATGTGAACATGCATAAACTAATTGTGTGTAAATGCAAATAACGCCAAGGTATAAACACAGGCTGTCGCGTTTTGGCGTTTTTGAGGGCCTGTTGAAGACCCCGGATGCTCCCTTGCCGCCTAAACCTTTGCGTCTATCTGCCACTCGAGGTAGATCCTTCATCCCCCCTGCCTGGTTCCGGTCGCTTCTTCCTCTCTCCTCCGCCTTCGGTTTCCTCGCCTCCGGTCGTCTCGCCGTCGCGCCGCTGCCGGCTCTGGGCGAGCATCGCGGAGACTTCCGCGGCAGCAGACGCCGCGACCGCGTAGGGCGAGGGCGCGAGCGCGCCGGACGCGCCCGGCGTCTCCGGAGACGCCTCGCGGGCCTTCGCGGCCGGCTCGTCGCGCGTCTCTTCGCTCTCCCCGCCCCCTGCAGCCGTTCGAGGTTGCGTGACGGCTCGCGTCTCTGCAGCGGCTGAAACGCCCAGCCCCGCGCGGCCGTCGGTGTCTCTTTCCACACGCGCACTCGACGCAGAGACAGCAGCTTGTAAGTTCGCGTCTTCGGCCTCGTCGCCGACGCTGCCTCTGGACGTTTCCGGTTTTTTCCGCAACTTCCCAGAAACCGCCAAACGCACTTCCTCCGCCGAAAGAGTCTCGTGCTCCAGCAGAGCCTAAATACAGAGAAAAGGGACAAAACACCGAGAAAAGAAAAAACGTGGCCGACGGACGGAAGCGACCGCAAGGAAGGCCCAAGTCTCCCTCTCCCGTCGCGTCGGCGTGTTTTCTCTCCCCTCCTTAGATCCCGTCAGTTCCTGGGAAAGCAACTTTGCTCCTTCCGCCATTCATGGCCTCTGTTCGCCAAGGGGAATTACAACAGAATATCACGCTCTCTCTTAATGTTTTTCGGCACAGACCTGTTCACGTCGTCATGCTTCTCGCCTTTCGCACTTTACATATACTGGTACACCAATATATATATTTATACCAATATATATAGTATATTTATACCAATATTATATATATATATGTACCTATATATATATGTATATCGCAATTTCCAAAAAGCCTCCAAGGCTCCTTCGGTTGTAGACAAGGACGCTTGTCTGCATACACCGAACACCGTCGGGTGTGCCCGACAGGCGCGACCTGTTTTCTACCCACATTTCTTTCTCTGCGTTTCACCCCCTCCATTTGTGTCTTTCTCTTTCGCGTCCCGTGTTGTCCTTTATCCACCTTTCTTTCTTTGAGTGTTGGCCTCACCTCGGCGAGGCGCTTGAGTTCTTCGCGCTTTTCCTCGAGGAGCTTTCGCGCGCGCGCGTAGCTTTCGTCGAGGAGTTTTTGCACGGCTTCGTCGATCCGGCTTCGGCGTTCATCGCTGACGACTGCGTAGTCTTGGCGCCCAATCACCATCGGGGCCTTGGAGTCGGAAAACCCCATCCCGTAGTTCGTCACCATCGTGCGCGCCAGCTGCGTAGCCCGCACGAGATCGCTTCGACACCCGCTCGTGACGTTGCCTTCGCCGAACGCGAGCGCCTCCGCAGCCTTTCCGCCCATCGCCACGTCCAGCGACGCGAGGCACTGCTGCTCAGACTGCGAGTAACTGTCTTCCTTCTCCACGGACCACGTGACACCCAGGGACGACCCGCGAAACAAAATCGTCGCTTTGTGGAGAGGCGCACTCGCAGGCGTGTACAGCGCTACCAGAGCGTGGCCCGACTGTATATGTATACATATGCACACGAGAGAGAAGGCGAGAACATGGGGGAAAAAAACGAATAGAGAAAGAACACCGAGAGAGGCGCACCTACGGCACAGGGCGTATGGCGCTTGCCAAAAGGAAATGCGCGTAAAAACATCCTCCGGAAAAGACCTCTCGCGAGAAGCAAAAGGTTATCATTTGTTTAGGCTTTTGTTTACACGGAGCAGATGTGCTTACATAAACACACATATATATATATATATATATATACATACACCTCTAACGAGGTAGGCATTTCCGTAGGAAATGCATCGGCATCTGTATTCGAATTTGTCCATGTCCATTACGTGTGCCTATGCATCTACGCCGACTTGTGTCTGTACGCAGAGACGGAGTACTTTTTCTTCTGGCCTTCCTTTTCTCGACGAGAGAGGCGTGTGTCTCTCTCGCGTAGGAAATGCGGGACGTTAGACTGAACCTGCGATAGATAAATACATCTTGGATGATTGTATATTAGCGGCTGATTCTGCAGCTTTTCACGAAGAGAAAGGAGACACAGATGGGCCAACGCGCTTTAACGGACCTCGTGATATGCAGTCAGGCGTCTCTCCTCTTCCTTCATCACGACGCCGGCTCGGCGACTTCCGACCATCAGGCGATCGAAACTCTCGTCCACTTCCGCTCGCGTCACCTGAAAGAGAAAACGGGCGAAGCGTGGAAAGGAAGATGCAGACAAAAGTGCCAGGGGAGCGACAACGTGGACAAAGAGAGGAAAAGCGAAAGGCGCACTCGTCCAGGAACAACGGCTGAAATGGCCTCTCTCATTTAAGCCGCTTCTCGTCCCAGACGCTTCGGCATTCGGAAGTTCGAAATTAGAACGTCTCCCGTTCCTACCTGTTCCTTCCCTTCCGTCGCTGCGCGAATTGCAGCAAAGTTGAGAAGATTCGCCAAATCTGCGCCCGTCATGCCCGAGGTGAGAGCGGCAAGAATCTCGAGGTCCACGTCGGTGGCGAGAGGCATCTCTTTCGCGTAGTGCTGGAGAATCTGAACATCCAAAAAAGCAAATCCACAAACAAAGGCGCTCACAGAGGAAGGAGAAGTCGCGCGCGTTCTCCAGTCTCACTTTCCTTCTTCCAGATGCGACGCTCTTTCCGCGCTGGAAACAAGACGCCTGCGCTTCTGTTAAGTCTTGAGGCCGACATGCTCACACAGCCTCGAGTCTCTTTCCCTCTCCGTCCACGCGATGGGTGAGTCTGGAGAAAAAGGAGAAGCTTTTACACAGACGGGGGGACGGACGAGGGAGAGGCAAATGCGGGTTTGCGAGAGAGAGAGGGAAAGGCAGAAAGCAGGGAAACCTTCACGCACACAGCGAACAGGTTGAAGACGAAAACGTGCACTCTTACACGAGTTGAGAGGACTACGCATTGCATGCTGAAGAGGTAAACATAGCATGCACCGTGGTTTCGGCGCGTCCATAAAGAAAACGCATACCTCAATGCGCTCCTTCTTAGAGGGGAAAGGAACGTGGATGATTCTGTCGATTCGTCCAGGGCGCGTCAGAGCCGGATCGAGAGCCTCCAGGAGGTTCGTCGCGCAGACGAGGGTCACGCCGTCCGACTAAAAGACGAACCACACCAGGCAGGGGAAGAAAGGACGGCGGCGCGATGGCGAAAAACAGCTGCCTTCGCTCTCCAGTTCACCCCCCCGCGTCGCACTGTTTGAAAGCTCCCCCGCGGGGCCGCTTTTGCCAGAAAACGAAAAAACCAAAACGCGGACTGCGAGAGCTAACCACTCCACACGAACTGCCAGTGCATGCAGCAAAATACCAACGAAAACGGCCTTCTCTGCAATCTATCTATCTGTCCGTATATATACTTATATCTACATATATATATATATATATATATATATATATATATATTCGTCTGCATACAGGTATAACTACCTATCTATCTACATATCTGTTTACATACATATATATATTTTTATATATGCACGAGTATATGTATGTGTGTATATATGCGTAGGGTTGAGTATGTGTGGGGACGGGTGAAGGTGAGAGAACCTTACAGGTTTGAATCCATCGAGTTCGGTGAGGAGTTGATTGAGCGTTTGTCTGTGATGTTTGTTTTCCGTTAACGTTCGTTTTCCTCCAAGTGCGTCAATCTCGTCGATGAACAAAATGCACGGACTCAAGCGCCGCGCCTCTGCAAAGAGCTGCCGAAGACGACTCGCCCCTGAGAAAAAAAAGACGAAGACAACAGGCAAAAACAACACCCAGCCCTTTCCACAGACGCATGCCTGCTTGTTAATAAATGGACGAACATAGTTGCAGCGACATGTATGTGTATACAGGTGCGTAATTATGCCTCTATGCATATGTGTTCGTATATACGCGTCATATTTGTGTATAGAGATGTATCTGTTGCTTGATCCACCAAAAACATTCGACTTCATGCAGCCTCCCGATGCCTCTCTCGGCAGGCCGGGTAACCCACAGATTCACAGCCAACTTCGAAAAGAACTTGAAATGTATATATATATATACATTTATATATATATATATACATTTATATATATATACATTTATATATATATATATATATATATATACATTTATATATATATATATATATATATATATATACATTTATAGGCACAGAGAGGCATTTGACGATTTGCACGCGTCTGTTCCGTGACTTACCGACACCGACAAACATTTCCTCGAATTCCGAGCCTGAGGCGTGGATGAAAGGAACACCTGCCTCGCCGGCGATCGCCCTCGCCAGGAGTGTCTTCCCCGTCCCTACAACACGGAAGGGAGAGAGACGCGGCGCGAGATGAAGCCTAGAGAGGCGAGAGACACGGAAGCGATTCACGGAGAAAGAGCACCGGAAAACACGGGGCGAGACATAGGTGCGCGAAAAGGTTGGAGGAAGAGAAGCGTAGAGCGGCACAGAGAGAGAGGAGAGGGAGAAGAGAGAGAAGAAAGCCCGATCGAGAGAAAAAGAATGATACGAGAGACAGGGTACTCTGTTTTGCCACGAACATCCCTCGCTGGAGGCCGCACCTGGGGGACCTTGGAGGAGAATGCCTTTCGGCAGGCGAGCTCCCATGGCTGTGAATTTTGCAGGAGATTTAAGGTAGGCAACTACTTCTTCAACCTCTTTCTTCACCTCCTCGCATCCCTGCAAAGATCAAGACGCCGAAACAGGAAGCTTTCCCCTCCACTTCCCCTCCAAAAGCATTGGCCCATGCGTCCATTGTGTAAACGAACTCATATCCAAACACACACAAGGAGACAAATACAGATGCATGCACCCTAGCGTGTATGTGGATACGAATATGCATGGATGCAAATACAGATATAGGTGTATGTATTTGGGAAGGCGTGCGTCTTTAGTGTGGAGATCTCCGCTCTTCGGTACCCCGAGCGTGTGTCTGTTAGTCTCACCTTCACGTCACTGAAAGTGGTTTTCACTTCGTCCGGCTGAACGATTTTCCCTTCCACCCACTCCTTCGATTTTCCCTCTGGCAGGCCGTCGACTTTCTTCGCCGCCTGCTGAAGCCCAGGCAGCGCCTCCGTCGCGAAACTCCAAATCAACAGAACAGCCGCCACGGGCGACAAAAGGAGACTCCATAGCCCCCGACTGAAGAAAGAAAAGAAAGGAACCAATAGAGCTGGAACCAAGGACCAGGCATCTCAGAGCAGCGTTCAGGAGCGCACTTCCCCCACAATCTCCGACGGCCTCTCTCCCAAACGCTGAAGACGCCGCGCGTTTTCCTTCTTCCTCTTCGCTCCGCTCACCCCCCTTTCTCTCGCGTTCTCCCTCTTTTCCCCCTCGTTCTCCCGCGTTCTTCTCCTCTCTTCCCCCCCTTTCTCTCGCGTTTTCCCCTCTTTTCCCCGTTTTTCTGCGTACCTTCCAACTTTCACAGTTTTCCAGATGCCGCGGCAGGCGCCGCGGATGACGTAGAGAGTCCAAGCGACGATCCCGCGTCGTCTCGATCCTTCTCGCGTTTCCGTTCCCTCCGCGAGGGGTTCTTCGAAACGCGTAGCCGTCTGAAGGCTGCGCGCGTCTGCGCGTGGGGACTCCGCCTTCGCGAGTTGGTTCGAAATTTGTTGCAGCTGCTGGAAGAGCAGTTGCTGCTGACTCATCTGGAGAAGCCGAACTTCACTCTCCAAGTCTCCGCGCGAACCCGCGCGTCCGTCGCTTCCCGCGTCTCCTTTTTGCGCGAGAGACGAACTCTCCGCGCCTCGGAGAAACGGCGCGAGTTCCCGGGCGACGGCAGAGAGCGGCCGCGATTGGATCAGATCCGTGGAGCAAAGAGCCTTGAGGTACTCGACGACGACGCCGCGGATAGGCGCCGTCTCGTGCTCGTTCCCGCGCAAGTCCTGAGACAGCAGCTGCTTGAGAAACGCGTTCTCTTCGAACTTCCGCACGACTTTGTGGGCCTCCCCGGCCTCGTTCAAGGCCGCAAAGTAGCGCTGCAGAGCGGGAAGGTCGTGCGGATGCAGCTCGGCCTGTTGTTCCAAATGCTTCAGAGTCGGACGGGAAGAAAACGGGGAAGCGGAAGAAAACGGAGAAGCCGAAGAGGCGGAAGAGGGAGAGAAGAACGAAGCCGAAAAGCGAGGCGGAGGCAGAGTGGAGGAGAAGAAGGCGCGGTGCGCGCGCTGAGCGGGCGAGTTGAGGGCACGCGTCGGAGAGGAAAACCCGACGAGAGTCGAGAGAAGCGAGAGGAAAGCCGGAGACGCACAAGATGTGACCAGACACAAATCAGGTTGCGGAACGGAGAGCGGCGAGAGAGGAGAGAGCGCAGAGAACAGCGGGCGACACAGGGTTGCGTTCCCGAGCGACGGGGGGACCCGAGAGAGGAAACGGCGCGATCCTCGATCGCATCTGTCTTTTCCGGGTATGAATTGTCGAGCGACGGAAAGCACGCCTCGGCGGCTCCGCGCCGAGAGTAGACGCTGCATCTTTTCAAAAGCGAAAACGCCGAGAGGCGATAGGAGACGCCTGCCGTAGCGCATCTACAGCCCCGTGAAGAGCCGTTTTTCCTTCGATCCGGCGCGTTATTAAAAAGGTGGGCGGTTTTTGAAAGAAAAAATCCTTTTCAGCAAAGGTGAGGGCCGAGCCTCCAGACGCCCGCCTGCTTTGGCGAGACGCAGAGACGAGGGAAGGAGGAAGGGAAGGATTTCTTCGGTCGTCTCTAGTCTGTTCTTTCTCTCTTTCTCGTCGCCGGAGACGCGGCGTGTAAACAAGTGCAGAGAGAGGCACGGATTTAGGTCGCTGAGGCAAGTGAACGAAGACAAAAAGAGACGGGGCAAAAAGGAAAACTGGAGACGGAAAAGCGAGCACGAGAGGGAAGCCGGGAGTGGAAAGCTATACGATCTAGCGACTCTCTAAAACCGTTTTGGAACGTCGCCCTCGACGAAGAAAAGGGGAACAAGAGAGGGAAGTCCCGGCGTTCTCTCTCCTCTCCCCAGGAGAGAGATTATCCGTTTTTTTGCTTTTTCGGGAAGGTCTTTTGCTTTCAAATGGAAAAAGGAGGGACGCGAGGAGCGTCCGAGAGAGCGCGCCACTGCGGAGAAAAGTTTTTCACACAAAACGCGAGAAGCCGACGGTAGACCAGTTTGTGTGGGCTTTTCCGGGAAAAAAAGGCGATTTTCCCGGAAAACGCCGTGACAAGTCGCCGTCGGTTTTCGTTCCGCTGGAGACAACGTGCGACAGATCATATACGGCGCGATATCGCGCGTTTTTAAAGTTCGCGTTCTCGCCACACTAGGAAAGGAAGGACAGGGGCGATTTGTGCGAGAGAGTGTCTGCGTCGTCCGAAAGCGAGCGCGTTTAAAATAAAAAGCCAGGAAAAAAGTTCAGCCGAAACGCGTCACAAAAAAACCGCACGCGCGAGAGGACCGGACCTGCCACGAATGTTTTTCGCGACTCGGCGAGGCACGCGGGAAAAATCGCCTTTTCCCGACAAAGTATACGCTTGCGAGAAGCAGAGAGTTTTCTCTTTTTCTCAGGAGCTCTTTCTGATAGCGCAGCGCAGATTCTAAAAAAACCTAGAGAAAGATTCACTCACGTCATCCACGCAGGAACCCAGCGGAAGAAGGGGTTCTTTTCTCGCGACTTGTTCGGCTGCACGTTTTCGCGGCGAAACCGGAAAGCTCTTTTGTCTAGCCAAGGCGCCTTTGTCTTTTCGCAAAGACGTCTTCTCCCCGAAAGGCCGCAGAAGTCGCAGCCAGTGTCTATGGCTCTCGGCAGACTCTCAAAGGAAACCGAGAGAGGGAGAAAGAGAGAGAGAAAGAGAGGAAGAAAGAGAGGAAGAAAGAGAGGAGACAGCTGCGAGGAGAGAGGCGCGCGCGCATGTGCGGCTGCGCGGAGACGGGCACTTTTTTGCACACACGAAAGTGCATGCACGGCGAGAAACGAAAAACTCTTCCACTTTAGGCCTTTTTCTCTGGTGTTTCAGCCGCGGTTTTGCGTCGCTTCTCGAAATTCGCGCGTCTGTTTGCGCCAAGGGGATCCCATCGTGGAGGGGGGACTGGCGGGGGGTGAATCTCCCGAGCAGCGCGCGTTGGGCACGTGGCCGAGAAGAGAAGCGTGAAGAGAGAAAAGAGGGAAAAGAGGGAAAAGAGAGAAAAGAGGGAAAAGAAAAGAAGATAGGAGGCAAAGAGAGGAACGCCACGCAGAACAGAACTACAAAGGGGAAAAGAGAGAGTGGAGAAGGCAGCCAAGCTGGCGGATCTATATAAACATGTACGACGGTGAGAGAGGAAAAAGGAACGGTTTATGGGAAGTGAAGAAAAATGGAGACCGTTTTCCAGATAGGAACGAAGAGGGCTAGGGAGGCACCCTCTGCGAGGGTACGCTCTGTGTGTGCCTGGAGCAGAACAAACCGAGAGACGACCTTTCCTCCCCCGTGTTCGTCTTGTCCTTCTCGCAGCGTGGAGATCCGCGGACGTCTCCTTTCTTCTTTTTCTTCCTGTCTCCTTCCTTCTGTTTCTTCCCCTTGTTATTCTCCCGCCTCGCGTTCGGCGCTTTCTCTTCCACGTGCATGCTCCGGCCACGCAACGCCTCTGGAGTCGCCTGCCTGTGAAAAAACTTCGAGAACAAAACAAAGACTCCCCTTCTCTCCTTCCCCTTGTTCTTCCTCTTCGTCTTCTTCCTCGGGTTCTTCCTCTTATTCGTCCGCTTTTTCTTCCTCTTTCTCTTCTTCGTGTTCTTCTTTTTCTGGGGTTTCATTTCCTCAGTCGTTTCCCCGCTTTGCCGGCCGTCCCGGCGTCCCGTCTGCGCCTGTTCCTTCGCCTGCCTCGCTGCTGGCGGTTCGCGGGTACACGCCGCCGTCGAAGCGCACGTGGGCGAAGCAGCACAACAAGATTTTCACGCCGCGCCCGCTCTCTGAGCGCTTCTCGCCCCACAAACTCCACCCTGAGCACGAGTGGTGGCGCGAACGCGCGACGCAGCCTTCCGCGCTCTTCATGGGCTTCCCGGACTTGCTCAGTCTGCCGCTGCGCGGCGGACACGCGTACATCAACGAGATGGACGCAAGCACCCTGGCAGTCGTCCTCGCGAACGTCGCAACCTCGCCTTCGCCGTACAGCGTCTCCGAGCGCCGCGCGCCTCCCACGCCTTCCCTGGCTGCTCTGGCTCCTCCGTCCTTCTCGCCTGTACACCTTCCGCAGCATCTGGACACGTTGTTGCTGCTTCTGGGGAGACAGGCTGCGGCGACGGCGGCGGATGCGACGGACACCGCCCTCGCGTTCCTGTTTCGAGGCTGCGCCGAGGCCGGAATTGCGGAGCGAAGCGTCGTCTGCACGCTGCTCGGAAGGGTGGAGACGAGACTCCCGCGCATGATGTTGCCGGACTGCCTCGTCTTGATGGAGGCGCTCCGGCCAGGCCTCCCTGCGGTGTATAGGCACCCGAGATTCGTCGCGAGTCTCGTTCGGCACGTCGCGCTCCTCGTCCAGTTTCGTGGGGCCGAAAGCGACGCCGAGGAGCTCTGCGACTTGGCGCATCTCCTCGTGTTCGCTGCCCAGGAGCGACACGCAGCTCTGCTGCAGAGTCTCGCCATGCTCCTCATCCAGGGGAAACGCCAAACGCTGAACGTAACTTCCCCGGTCGCCCTCGCGAGGGCCATGGAGGCTTTCGCGGCTGCGCGGGATGCAATCAACGCCCCGCTTCTGGATGCGCATGCGAGGAAACCGGAAACGGAACGCCGCTCTCGACACGCGTCCGACCTCTTCTGCGCCTCGCCCCTGCTCCGTGCCAGAGAACCGAGTGTCTACGCGCCTCCTTCGGCTCTCCTCCTCCTCTCGCTCCTCGCCCCGCTTGTCCAGGCAGTGCACCGCGCAGAGAAAGGCGCGCCGAGGCGCCGAGGGCGAGAGTTCGACGCGGAGAGAGAGGCGAGCGAAAGAGACGAGCGCCTGAGCCGCAAGAACAGAGACAGCGTCGCTCTCACTGAGGCCGCCGCACGCGCCGCAGACGCAGTCGCAGCGGAAACGGAAATGTTGAAAAACAGAGAAAGCACCCTCACGAGGGGTTTGCTCAGGTGTCTAGAAAGGTGAGGACCAACGCTCGACAGAAAGGCGCGTGGAAAGGAGAGAAAAACCCAGACAAATGAGTATCGACACACAGATGTACTTTTCGTGGACTCGTAGGATCGGTTGATTTCGTGCTCTCTATGTCCAGGCACATATGCATACGTGGGTAGCCATGTACATACATACATGTACATATATACATGTATATTATGTGCACATTATATGCATATCTATATATGTCTATGTAAGCATATGCGTATGTGTGTCGTTACACGAGTCTGTCCATGTTTCTCCATTGACATGGGAGATTTTCGTGTATCTTGCCGGGTGACTGGTCGGTGCCGGGTAGGCCGTCGTTTCCGCGTTGTGTGTCTCTCGGTCTTTTCCAAACTCTTTTCTTCAGTCGAAAAGACGAATCTGACTCGCCTTCCCCCCCCCTCCCCCCTTTGAGGCGTGACGCGTACCGGGGCGAACACAGACTTGAAGATACCTGCAGCTCCAGCGAAACGACAAGAAGACGTGAATAAGACGGAAAAGAGAGACAACGCGAGACACGATTGGACGCGCCCTGACTGAATAGGCGCGTTACTGTTTGGTCTGGTTTCCTCAGAGTCGATGACAACCGCGGCCAGCTGTCCCCCGAGAGCATCTGCAAGGTTCTCTACGCAGCCGTCCTGGCGCGCACAGCTCCGAGCCGTCTCTTCTTCCCGGACCTTCTCAAGCGTAAGGCTGTGTCGGGTGTATCCTTACTTTCCGTCAACGTTTTCGTTATCTGTTTTGCCTTTCCAGGACCAGGTAACTGTACGTCCGTCTTGGACATGCCTTCGCGCTTACTTAATTTATTTAAAAGTCTCGAGATCAGTTCATTTTTATTCGCCTCAATCTTATCAGCCCTCGCACTTGCCCCATTGCCCGTGCGTGGTTTTCTGTCCCGTTCTTCGCGTGCAGTGAAAACCTTGCTTCCTCGCTCTGTGCGCGACGCGTCCGCACGGCCTTGTTTCCCTTCTCTTCCCTTTCCTGTTCCCAGGCCTCGGAGACCAACTCGGTGCCTGTACACCAGAGGATCTCTCCCGCGCGCTCTTTGCTCTCGTGAAACTTTCATCTGCCTCCTCGTCTCTCCATCCGCGGTGCCGAGACCTTTTGCCTCCTCTTCTTGTAAGTTCTCGTGCCTTCCATCTTTCCTCTGTCCTTCACGCTTTTCTCGCGGTGCCGTTCGCCTTCTCCCGCTAGTCCTTAGCTGTCTGTGTTGTCCCTTCTTCCTCTGCTGTCTTTGCTTCCGTGTGTCTTTCTCGGGTCTTCCCGTTCGCGTCCTGTCCGTCGCGTCCTCTCCTCTCGCCATGCCTCTCTCCCTCTTTCTGTCTCCCTCTTTCTGTCTTTCTCTTTCTGTCTCTCTTTCTTTCTCGCGTCTCTCTTTCTTTTTTTCGTTCTCTCTGTTTCTGCGTCTGCCTCTCTTCCGCTCTTCTTCTTGATTTCCTTTCCTCGTTCTCTCCTCTCTTTGCCTCTCCGTCCTCTCAGGCGACCGTACTGGCAGCTGTGAAGTCTTCTCTCCCTCTCGCTGATGTGTCTACTCTGGCGCGTCTCCATAGCGCAGCAGCCTCGGCGGCGGTGGCCTCTTTGGTAAATTATCAAGCGTGAAAAAGAGAAGCAAACGCGAAAGTGAACAAAAGAGCAGACCCAAATGTCAGAGAAAGAGACAACCCTGCATGACCAGGATCCTCTCCCGCCTCTCTTTGTCGCACTTCTGTTTCCTCCCGTCCCCCTCGCATGCCTGTCTCCTAAAAACCTCATGTTTCTCCTTTCCGTCTCCTGGCTCTCTATGTAAACACATTTATATGCATGCCCACATGGCGACCATACATATCCATATATTTCCCTACATATTTTCACATATATTTCCATATATATATATATATATATGTGCGTGTATTCCCGTGTATCTAGTGAAACGTTTGTTGAGCGGAAATTCGATTCCAGCTTCTCGTAGAATGTGGGCACGTGCCAATGCGTGCAGTGTGAGTGTCTCCTTTGAATGCAGGAGACGAAGAAAGAAGAACTGCGGAGCCTCGCCGAGGACACAAGTCGCTTGATGCATGCGCGGCTCGAAGAAGCCTCGCCGACGCATCTCACTGTTTTTTTGGTGAGTGCACGAGGCAGGTTGCCTGTGTCTCTTCCGAAGAGATTGCATGCGGACTCGTTGGAGGTCGGTCTCTGCTCGTAAGCGCTAAGCGCACGTGCATGTGTAAGGAACGCATGCACATGTCCCTGTACAGCGAGGGTCAGATGCCTGCGTCGATGCACACGTGGCTATATCCCGCCGCAGAGAGAGATGCAAGTGGGAAAAACAAAGATCCGCAGAGTGAGCGAGACAACGCGAAATACAAATGAAGAACCGGGCCACCCGAAGGTGGGACTGACAAATGCGCGACAACTCAGAACGAATCAACAGAGACATTGTCGTACCTCAAAAGACACGTCGAGAGTTTCTTTCGCGAAAAAGAGAAAACGGCGAGAAAACGCCGGTAGGTGCGGTGATGAGAAAAGAGAGAGAGACGCAACCTGCGTGGTTAGATCGACGGCGCGACACCGGCACCGATAACCTTGCTTTCCAGCGTTCTGGGGTGTTGTGGCGTTGTCTTCGTGGGTCTGCCTATCTGCCGGCTCTTTCGCGAAGGGATTTTTTTGCGAGTTTCTTCCAAAAAATCAAAGCGATTCTGCATCATCACCTCCATTCATGGCTGCTGGCTGCTGTGTGTCTTCTCCAGCGACACCTGGATCTCTGTTTTTCCCTTTCTTCCGCGGAGTTCCGAGAGGCTCTTGTCGCCCAGGCGATTCTGCGATTGTACTTCTTCGACCAAGAGCAACTGTCTCGGCTCTTGGAGAGCGTCACGCGACTCGCAGCCTCTTCTCCCAGGTTGGAAGGGTTTTTCTGTTTAGCTTTCTCGGTTTTGCCTAGACACGCCTCGGAAGTCGCTGCATCCCGATGTATTCGCCCACGTGTGGCTACCCTCCGTTCTGTCTCTGCATGAAATTATGCACGCATTTGTGTAGCTGTGTGTGTAGCGGTCTCTACAGGCGCGTGTACACACGTATATATCACCACGCTTTTCTACCTGCGTATTTCGATGTGTACGCGCGTGGAATTCGGTTGTGCGTGTATGTTTCTGTAAATGCGCACCGGCAGCCGTGTGTGTCCATAACAAGTGTTTGCGTGCCTTCATGTGTCGGTGGAATGACGTGGTGTTTCTATATGTGTGGACGGCATCTCTTTGAGAAGTGAAGCGGACTCTTGGGTTCAGCCTGCGCTTAGAGAATCTGTTTGGCAGGGTACAAACGACCGGACAAGAAAACCGTTTCGATTGGCCATAAGCACAGAGTCAATATCAACAAACGTATAAACTGTCGACGATTCTTTCTTTTCAGAGACGAGAAGCTGCTGGTGGGCGTGGACGAAATTCTTCGGCGCGTCGAGGAAGAGGCGACAGCTGAACAGGCGTTCTTCTCGCCAGAGAGCTCGCTGCGAATTCTTGTCTCCCTTGTCAGGTAAAGAGAGAGAGAGGCGGGGCCAAGCAACACTTTATCTTTTTCGCATGCCATCTTTCTCCACGGTTTCCTTCTTTCAAAACAGCCCTGAGGCGGGCCGGCGCCGCTCCGGAGTTTTTTATGTTTCTCCCTTTTGTCGCGCTGCGGTTTCTGTTTTCGCTGTTACCCTGTGCGCATTCAGCTTTTGTGTCTTTTTGTAAGGTTTGGGGTTCCGTTTCTCCTTGTTGGTGCTGCGATGTTTTCTCTCTCTCGCGTGCTCTTTCGGGTGCGACGTTTGCTCTCGTGTCTCCTCACTCCTCTTTCAATCTGGTTCCCTCTTTCATCTCTGTTTCGTTTCTTCTGTTTGTCCCTCAGGCACGCCCAGATGCGACCAAAAGTGACTGAAGAGCGTCAGGCGCTTATTGCCGCGCTCTGCAGGTACCTGACCGGGTTCGATTCCGTCTCGGCTCTTCCGGCCTCGAACGCATCTCAACCGGCTGACGAGAGACACCGTTTCGATCCGAAAGACATCGATGGATCCGATCTCTCGATCCAGTTCCTCTTTGCGGACGATGAAATGGGACAGGTGTGTTTGCCTGACCAGCAAGACGAGTCGTTTTTGGACGACCGAGACGCAGCAGGGGAATCGCGTCTGCAGGCACTCTCAGCGGCGTCGTACATTCATCTTCTTAGAGCACTCAGTGGCCTCGGCGTCCAGGGAGGTGCGATCATCTCCAGAGTCGCTCACCTTCTCGACATGAAACGGTAAAGAGAGGACAATCGGAAAAACGAGGAGCGAGGAACCAGTGCGGCGCTGCATGCAGAGATACTTCGTGTTTGCCGAGGGGGCTCAGTTTCAACCGCGTGTTTGGCCCTTTCCCTGCTTCTTCAAATATGAATATAGGTTCATATGTTTCGGCATATATGAAATATGACACTCAGAGGTCGATAGGCCATCAAATTAGGCTTCCAAGAGATGGGCGTTGCAGAAAAGCCTGCGGCGTGTGCGCTGTATGTACAGCTGCGGGTTGCATTGGCAGCGAGATCTGGTAGGTGTCAGGCGGGGGCGTAAGTTTCATTTTTGGCGGGTTTCCATTTCAGTCGATTTCGTGTTCTCTGGCGCGTTTCTCTTTGTTTTCAGGTATGATTTGACGGAGGCCCAACAGGAAGTTGCCGCCGAGATCTGCGCCTCTCTGGGGCTCCAGTTTCAGCAGGAGAACCGAAGCGGGTCCGGCACCCGCTGAGCTCTTTCTTTGCCGCGTTTTCGTTGAAGGCGTGATCCTATCGTCGCGACCTTTGCCTTTTCACCGCATTCACCACTTCTCTGCCTGCTTTGCTTGAAACGAAATCGGGGATTTCCCGGTCCGGTGCCCCACCTGGCGCGGCGTCGATCTTGTAGCTCGACTCCCTCTGCCCCGTTGTCTCCAGTCAGTCAAACTTCCCGTCGGATGCGAACGCTGCGCAGGTGTATATATGCAGGAATAGCTTATTCTTACACTGTGAAACTTCGCATTTCATCTACATAATTGTTCGTGTATATTAGGGTCATCCGATGCTAGGATTAGGGGTCTCCTCGGCAGTGTGCGGCAACACGAGGGGAGTCGCCCCCAATCCTCGGGTTTGCGCGCGTGTCACCGGCGGCGAAAGTCCGTTGAAAGTTCTAGGCCTGGTGGACGTTCTTGCCGTGTGTTTTTGTCTCCACTGAAGAACCCGAGAGACGCTCCATCTCAGCTTCGATGCGATGAAAAAGATTTCTCGTGAACTGCGACAGATTCTCGCGGAGTACTGGAGCGTGACGGACACTCGGATCACCATCACGTGGCCTCACCCCAACTAGCTGGATGTAGATAGAGCGCGACATCTGAACAAAACTGGTTTTAAAATCGTACAGCGAGATGTACGAATGCTTATATTCAAGTCTGAATGAGCTGGCCGCCACATGGCAGTTCCATTTTCGATCTCCTTTACTGAGAGGCGTGTACTTTCTATACTGGAGAAAATTGCCGCGATCTGCTGTCGCGACACGTTGTCGGAGTGCCTCAACTCTGTCGAATGAGATCGCCAATTTTGAGTACGTCTTCACGGGCCTTTCATTCCCACGGACGCGTCAAGTTGACCGGTAACGTGGGGTAGGCTCCGCGTTCTTCGCAGTCTACCCCGAAAAGAAAACCGCCCGTGTGTGGCGCTTTCCGCCGGGATAAGCGCAGACAAAACGGGACTGGCCCTGCGAGTGCGCATGCAAAGAGGGGCTCGTAAGGACCACGAAGACGCTGTTCTAGGGCTGGCGCATCTACGGCATTTCTTAGGAACGCCGGAGCGCACGCAGCTGTGTCTGCAGAGTCGTCAAGCAGCGCAGCCGAGGAAGGCGGTGTGCTTTCGTTCCCGACACACTGAGGTTTAGAATTCGAACAAATAGTGTTGACCATCCTCCTTACCCACACAAGGCTGGCCGCCATCCAACCGGAAAACGAAGCTCTCGAGTAGAATTGAGACCCGTTCTGAGCCGCCGGCGGGACACACGTCGGTTTTTACTGAGCGCTTTTTCAGCAACAGCAGCGGAAGCATTTCGTCAGGAATCGCAGATCGTTGCCTTACACGTCTGCTCGCTCAGTACGCGTGATGGAGACGAAATGACCGGAATTCTGGAGCGTTCACTTGAGATGACTTGTCTGCGCAGCCAATTTGAACGGCCGCCTGGAAAAAAGGACACCCGGACACGAAACGATTTGGCCAGTCCTGGAAAGAGCATTCATTGGCGCTGCTTCGGGATGACACCACACCTGTGCATTTGTTGTCCTCCTTGGCACGAGGGGCTTTGTCGACCGGAGAGAACAGACTTGCCGATTCGCAACCATCGCCGGACCCGCGAACGCGGAGAAATCTCGCAGTTACAGCGGGATGTGTGTCACAGAGGACGGATCTTCCGTTTCGGTAACAACTGTTGGGGTGCCGGCCGCTTACGACCCACCGGTAGCGTGCGGTTTTCTGTCCGGGAATAAGCAAGGGGCATATGTTCTAAGGTGAAAGTCGTCGTCACCCCAGACACTCGAGGGCCCCTCACTTGCGGCGAACCGTCGCAACCCCGCATACCCTAAACTCCACCGCAGTCGCATACGCATTCTACAAGGGGGAGAAAGGGGGACTCCTGCTGAGGCGCGCCGGAAGTTCCTCGCCCCAAGTGTGCTCTAACAATTGGACTTGTCGGCCCGTTCCGCCCAACAGATTCGACGGAAAAGATTTAAGACACGCGTGCCACAAACGGACAACGAGGCTGGCGAAAATTTTGTGTAATTCGTGTTCCGTGAACTGACACCTAGAATAAAGTGGCTCTATAGTGGTTTCCCCCGAAAATTATATACTCGCTCTCAAACTCATCATACGCGTCTCGGAGTGTCAAGAAGAACAACTTCAGTGGCTTATACTCGCCGCTCCCTCTGGAACCTCTTTCGTGGGCTTACGATTCTGTACCACATGGCTTCTCGGTGTCGCGCGTGCCTGGTGAACAAATACAGAACCTAATTTCACGTTGTGGCCTGTCTTACGGCTTGGTCCCGAGCTGTACATGCGCACTGGCATCGTTTTTTTTCACCTCCAGCACAAAAGAATGAAGTGTTCCAGTTGTGGTTTGGGACCTTTGTGTGCTTCCACGACGTCCGCACTCCGCCCTGAGTGTCTCCAACCGGTTGCCGTGTCCCAGTGAAACGCCGCCAATACCGCTTTCTGTGAACAAGGCAGGCGCCGAGTACGCGCTAGCGCAGGCGACTCCGTCCTTTCTGACATACAGGTGGGCGTTCCTTTCCGGAAGAGAACTGGACTCGCTGCCAATGGGCACAGTCCCCAGTGCTTTTCTCGTCTTGCCTACATTTGTCGCGCTGAGGAGACAGCGCCTCGAGAAAGTGTCGGCAGAACTTCCACGGCCCGCAGGCCCCCACGTGATTGGTTTTTCATGCTAACCGCCGTCGATCAAGCGCAGTATAACGGTAGCGCGACAACCGAGTTTTTGCCCCGGCTGTTTGACTTGAAGTGGCGGGCCGCATTTTCCGTTCAAAGCAACGCGGAAGTTGGGGAGACACAGAATACCAGGCGCAGGGGCACACGGGTTTTTTTTCGGACACCTGCGGCCACCGCAGCAATTTTTCCACCTGGAGTGCTACGCCGCTTGCAACATCGCGAGGCATTAAAAGTAGCGCAAGAACGTTCTAAAAGGTTCATCCGACGACAGATCCACGGTCTCTCTCTATCTCTATCGCGCCCGGTATGAATGCCGAGGAGCGTCCCTCGCCACGTAACGGGAAGAAAGTGACGCGGCCCCCTGGCATGACCAACTAACGCAGTTTGAGTACGCCGTTTCCGGTGTCGGTGTGTCCATTATTTCTGTGACACATCTCCACTGCGGCACTGTCTCTGGGCCCTGAAACGCGTTATTCTGCATAAATTCGCGCAAAGAAGTTCGGTTTCCTGGACGCTCGACGCGTCGTCTCGATTACCCAAACGGCCGAGCTTCTACGGACGGTGTGCCACGCCGTCTGGGTGACACTTGGTCAACTCCCCCCTGGCGGCCGACGACGTGGTTGTTTGCTTTGCTTTTTCTATCAGCCTACCGCGAAACTTTGTTTCGAAATATGCTGCACGCTTCGCACCCTTTGTCCACACTCTAGGGACAGAGACAGAGCGAGCAAAATTCCAGACAGTGCTTGCCGAGCGGGTTCGCGGAAGCGGCGCTATCTGCGCGCTGTCAGCGTTTCTGCCGTACCTTCCCCAACCCGCCGAGAACGGGAGAGTCCTTTTGCAGCATACCAGTAACTGGCGGGTGATGTCTGACGGAAATTCGCTCTGGATTCTCCATCTATTTCTCTTCGTTCAAGCGTGTTTGTCCTAATCCTTCGTCTCAAAACCTTCAAAGCAACCCGCGGAGTCGTCCGGAAGGAAGGCCCTTTTAATATGCCGTGGCTGACCCTTGTAGCTCGGTTGTTCAACACTGCTTCGAACTCGGGGAGTTTAGACTATTCACTAACGGTGGATGCGCGCAAACTGCAAGAGGGCACCGTGCGGGCAACCTTCACCGCGGGAAACCCTGGTTGTTTGGGATTCATCGACTTTTGCGTGACCTCGGCCGAAATCTCAGAACGAGTGAATTCGTCACACACCGAAAAACATCATCACAGCCCAGTGGTCACTACGTTCTGCAGGTTGACGCTTGCTGATGACCAGTTTCACGGTACACACGTCTACGGTTCTGCGCGGGCCAGAGTTTTTGGGCAGCTAGCGGTTCTGCGTGCCAACGCGTTCATCCGTTTCGTCTTGTTGTTTGTCGATGAGAATTCGTCTTTGGCAACTCTTCATTCCTTGCCCAAAAAGGGAACCGTCCAGCCGCCTGCCCGTCCCGCTCCACTTTGACACACTTGACTGCACCCAGTTCCGCATATGCATTTCAATCCCTTTTTGTACGGAGATTCTTGGACAAGTCTGTGGATGTGACCCGTCTCGTGTACCCTCTGGTTCTCGGCGTCTCACCGTCCTGCCTGGGTGCGAGATTCACACTTGCGACCTGGAACGCCCTTTCTCTGCTGCCTCTCCGCCCTGGTTGCTCAAAACCGTAGTGCTGGAGCGACAAGTCGCTAGTACGCGAACCGCCGATTATTCCTTTTTACAGGCAGAGTGGCCTTTCTATTTTACGCTGGCCTGCGATCCTGTCAGCCTCTCAGCCGCCCCGGTGTGCGCCACAGATCAGTTTTTTTCAAATTCCTTAGAGGTTTGCTTTCTTGGAAGCCTTTTTGCAGACCTGTCCTTTGCGCTGGGCCCCGTCAACATTTGTGAAAAATTTGGTGAGAACACGCCAGAATTTTTTGAAGCGGGGACACATCGAGTCTGGTGCCTTTGCGTCGTCAACACGAAACTCGCCAACCTCTCAGGAGTAAAATCTCGAGATTTCGGTAACCTGCGTGGCTGCTGCCAGAGAGGTCCGATCGGCCATTCTGGCCGACACGGGGAAGACGAGTTTTTGGCATTTTATTCTGCGTACTCGTCTTGTGCAGATGCATCCACAGGAGGCGCATGGCTGTC
The DNA here is from genome assembly GCF_000208865.1 of Neospora caninum Liverpool. Lineage (NCBI taxonomy): Eukaryota > Apicomplexa > Conoidasida > Eucoccidiorida > Sarcocystidae > Neospora > Neospora caninum. Next base: position 3,524,784 of record NC_018398.1, on the reverse strand, counting down.
CGAGATCTGCCCGCTGAGTTCTGTTTCGTGCCCGTAGTGGGGCTCAAATTGCTCTGGCGTACGGGGTGATTTCGTTTTTGTTTTGTGTGTGGAATATTTTACTCGCTGTCCGAGTGTTGCTGCTTGTGTGCATGTTTCAGCTCTCGACTGGTAGGATCGACATCGGGCACGACTTTCGTGCGTGGCAACTGCAGTAGGACCAGCTTGGCGTAGCTTCTTCTTCGCCATTTTCTCCGGACTTCATTAGGTACAAGGGGTCGACGAAATGGCAGGTTCGACGCTCTCGAACCATCAAGTCTCTTCAAATCGCAAACAGTGCGACTTCACGAAACTGTAAGTTTCGCGTTTGCCCAGAGCGCGCCAGCTCCCCGAAAAAGCGACGCGGAAAGGTCGCCGCGTCGGGCAGAATAGTGTACGCCGTTTTTTCTCATGTCTGTGACGGGACGTTCTCGCGGCGCTCAGGATCTCTTCCGTGTGCCGAAACATTGTGGCCATTCATCTGAGGGGATGGGGCGGATCTGCACGGAAGAACTGCAGGGCGTTCAACAGTAGCCCAGTTTTCGACGGGGTAAACATGGAAGAGAGTGCCATGCGTATTCGCGCTCCTCCCGTCTAAAAACAATTCCGGGATAGAGGCAAGGGTGACGTCAGGTCTCTAGTTACTCGCGGATTTTCCAGTTTTTGTTTGTGGTGCGATGGTTTTGTAGAATGATGGCCGGATTCGACTTGGAGTTGAACAACGATAGCACGCAAGATTTCCACGTGGTCTTCCATGGACCGAAAGGAAGTACGCCCCTCTTTTCGTATTTGGGAGTGCGTCGAGTGATGCCCCCCCGGAATTGCCGGTGTACCCTACCTCTTTACGAAAGAAATGAGACCTGTCAAGAGAGTCTGGCGTTCTGTCGCTAGCGTTTGTTGCGTTTTCATTTCGTTTCGGCGCGTGGCCCGTTCTGCGGTTCTCGTCCAAGCGAATTCGTTGTGAGAGGCTCTCTCACTTTCATTCCTAAGCAAACGAAGAGCTTTCACGATAGAGCCGCCTCCCTTTTGTCTGTTCACAGCGCTGTACGAAGGGGGCGTGTGGAAGGTGCACGTGACGCTGCCAGACGATTACCCTTTTGCGTCGCCATCAATCGGATTCATGAATAAGATGCTTCATCCGAACGTCGATGAGGCCTCCGGATCCGTCTGCCTCGACGTCATCAATCAGACGTGGACTCCCCTCTACAGTGAGCCTCGCCCTCTCTACGCCGTACATACACTGATACAGAAGCCAACATATGCCTGCATATGTAGAGACTTAAATGAGTGGCCATGTGTCCGCTGGCCTCCCAAAACGCTGTTAGAAGGGACGGTCGGTGATGTGTGGCAGAGGGTATGTATCTTTACGTGCTTGTGCATATGACGGCAAAGTTTCAGTCGATACATAAAAATATGAATGTACGTGGATTGGCACCTGCATCTTTTGTAGAGAGAAGACTGGGGGAAAAGTGCAAGAACGAGCTTGTTCGATGTCGGAAGCGAATACGGGCGACTGCCGTCTAGAGTCATTGCCTGTGGCGTACGAATTTTCTTGGATAAGAAGAAGCTGCTCTCGAAATTGGGGTCAGTATATCTACTCTGGTTTGCACACGATTGTACACATCATTTTATGTCGATATGTATACATATATCGGTGTGGATATATATATATATATATCAGTGTGTACCTGTCCGTGAATGTGTGTTCCTTGGTAACCGTGTGTCGTTTGCTGGTTGTTGCTTTGTGTTTCAGGCCTCGTGAACGTCTTTGAAGTCTTCTTGCCGCAATTGCTTACATATCCAAATCCAACGGACCCTCTCAACAGCGAGGCGGCTTCTCTTATGTCGCGCGATAAACGTCTGTACGAAGAGAAAGTCCGTGGTGAGTTCTCAGTGGCAAGTTCACTTTAAAAGCTACCTCTCGGTTCTTTTGCTTCAACTGCATGCGCACCATCCTCGCCCAAGGTGTTTCATCAATTTCTACTTTGAATCCAAGCTTCCTTCGGGCGCGTGTACTTTCCCCTCCCGCCTATCCACGTGCTTTGCATTTCCATAGGTTGCTCCTCATGTCAGATTGCTCCTCATGGTTCGCCCAGGTTTCACTGTTTTTCACTGCTTCGCTAACCCGACCTGTCTGCGTCTGTAGTTCTCGAGATGCGTGTCTATGTGCTATGTATGGGAGAGAGTAGGTTCGATTTTTTTGTCGAGTCGGCGGTTTGTCTTCAGGGGTGTCAGCGTTCACGGAGGTGGAGATGTGTAGGCCTGTGTGTGTGTGTGGTCGTGTGTTTTCTGTCTCACGGTCGTCCTGATGAGGACCACGACAGTTTTTTGCGGCCGCGAAGATCGGAGGCCCTGTGTTTTTGAGGTCATGGGTTTTCTTGTGTCGTAATGGTCGTGTGGGTTTTTGTGACTTCATTTTTCCAGAGTATGTGCGGCTGTACGCAAGTCGAGAAGAGTGGGAGAAGGAGCAGCGTGAGAAGAAGGAGGCGCAAAAAAACGGCCTTTGTGGCGCTACAGCAGAGACGTCCACGACTTCCAGCGGCGAAGCGTCGACCGTTGGGGAAACTGTCCCCACAACGGCGACAACTGCCGACGCCACGAACGATGCAGTTTCCGAGATCAGCGATTTGGGCAGTCCGGCCGACATTGAAGACGTGGATATATCTGCTCTCTGATCGAAATATCCAGTCGACGCAACGACGAAAGATGACGCGGTTGTTCCACCGTCTCCATTCGGCCGTGAAGGCTCGCTAAAAACATGTACAGAAACGCCCAGCGTGGGACGGACCTACGCACAGAAACCTAAACATGCATATCTATATATGAATTCACATCGTGGAGAGAGAAAGAGATGCGTGCACATATAGGTCTCCCTCTGTATAGTGATATGTATGTGGTCATTTGTATCATGTGTACGTATTTGTATATTGGCACGTGGTTGGTATCCACTTGAGGCGTGCAGATATGTCGGTGTGTGTTCGGTCGGAGACGAAAGGAACGCAGAAGGACGCGCTAGCGTGGATCAGTTTTGTAGTTGGGCGTTTGGGAGACAGAAGAATGGAAATCGATGCGTGGACACAGCATGTGTACTTTCCCCGGAGAAGCAGTTGGCGGCGCGAAGGGATCAGGCGAGAGGGTGGGAACACATGCGGTTTCCTCGGAGAAAAGTGTTGGTGCGGGACCGGCCTCTCGCGCAGGTGGTGATTTTCTAGGTTTGGCACGCAGGTTTTGAGGTCTGGGAGCTGCGCAGAGGGACCGACCTAGCGAAGCTTTTTGCAAAGAGTTTTTGAGTTTTGGGGAACCTCTGCGACACAGCATAAAAGCGACTTTTTATGAGCTTCGTTAGACGCCATTCCATGCGTCCCCTGCTCCACGTGTGGTATCTCTGGCGTGTGTCGGTTGTCGAACAAGAAGAGAGAGGGGATCGGTGCATTACGAGACAGGGGGCGGAAGAGAGGAACAGGACAGAGGAAGCGTGAGAGAGCGCCATGCGGAATGCAGATACTTTGAAAGAGAGGAATCCGGCCTTGCTTTCGCAGGGAGGAAACCTAGAATATACAGACCGATTTGCCTGTATAAACACAGGGTCGCGTTCCACACACAGAGGATCCTCCGTCGTGTGATAGGCCCACGCCTGTATGTGTGTACACGTGGTCAAGAGAGTGAGAAAATGGCCCTTCCGAGCGGAGTTTGGTTTGCCGTCCTGACTTTAACATCCAGGAAGGGTGTCTTGTTTTTGACTGCCTGGCTTTTTCTTTTGGAGTGCAAGCGCTGGAGGTGCGGCTCTCTTCTCTTTCACCCTCGAGGAGAGGGCAGGAAGCGTGCCTGATGAGCTCTGAAGAAACAGCCTTCGTCTTTCTGTTTGTCCGCAAGGACTCGTTCCACTCTGCAGAAGGCAGAGGGACACCTTGAAGATGGGGCGGTGGATGCCGAACTGCGTTCGTCGCTCTGTCGCCGACAGTCTCAGTGGACGAAGAGAAGCGACGAGTGAGAGGCACAGGGAAAGAACAGCAAGCGAGGGAGGGCACCTACAAGATCGCGTTTTCGCCTCGCGATATCGAGGGAGAGTTCTTCCCGAAAATTCATCTCGAGGACAAACCTCGAACATGAAGCAAGAGTGCTTTCTTCCCCTGCAAGAGCTCGTCCTCCCTGGTGTTTACTATGTACATTCGACTACAACCGTATATATATATATATATATATATACATGTATGTATATATGTACATATATATCTATAAGGATGTGCCTAGGTGCCTGCGCGTATCTGTTTCGTCGTTACGTGAAATGTAGATATAAATGACGGGTGTTTTGCCTTTCTTCGGAGTTGTGAGGAAAGGCCACGACGTGTGCGTTGCGCGGCCCGTCATTGTTTTGTACGAGGGAAACGCTGTGTGTTCTAGTTCGTTTCGAGGGGAAGGCAAGACCACACGACAGTCTCGGGAGATTCAGATTGCCAAGACTTTTTTGTCCCTCTCGAACGCGTCGTCCTGTGCGCGGGGAAGGAGTTGGCACGAGTGCATGCGCTGCTGACAGAGTGTTTGCCATGAACACAGGCTTCTCCGGGGACCCATGCAGCGTCCAAAAGTTTAAGGTGGCGACACATACGTATCGTTTGCTGACCTTGAATATCATGACGCAGAGAGCCCGGGGGAGTAGAAGCGAGAGACACAGGTGCGATGAACCCTTGTTGCGCTCAGCTGGGACAAAGGACAAGAGAGAGAGCTCGTGCATGTCGCCCTGTGCAGCGTTTTCGATGTGTTTTGTATCCAGAAGAAAGAGGCGAAGGCTGTTTTTCTGTCCGTATGCTGGCCACGAGAGAAAGAGGTGCGTAGTGTCGAGGACAGGGGCAGGCAGATCGCACGAGGGTCTTTTTCCGACAGTAGAGTGGCTGTACTTGCTTTCTGTGTAGAGGGTCGGGCGAGAAGCAGTTTGTTATCGTTCATTTCTTCGTCGAATTCGCCGACAAGTGCACGGCGGAAGAGGGAACGGTCTTTCGGTGGTGAGATTTTCGTTCGCGAGAGAAGCGTGAAGAGGCAAGTTGTGCAGCGTAAACACTCTCTACTTGACACACAACCAGATCCCTACCCGAAAATGTCCAGATCACTGGCGTCGCTGACACAATCTGTTCTCAGTGTCCGCCTTTCGACTTTCGATTGAAAAAAAGAAAGGACGTGGCCAGGAGAAACCCGACGACCCCCCTCCTGTCTGCTACGGAAAATGAAACCGAAATTTCGAAGTCTTATTGCGGAAGAGTGACAGACTGAAAAACCTAGTTCAAGGAAACGCGTTGAAGAAACAATATACGCAGCATCTTTCCCTATTCTGTGTCGATAGGTGCCGCGGCGAAACCCGTTACCGCTGCAAAATCACTCGGTGTCACTTCCTATAGGGAACGGCAACTTGTCACTAAATGCGGAAGTAAATACGCTGTGGGAGGAACTTCCATGTTAACCCCTACGTGACTATATGGCCAGAGCACACAGGATCTGCCGTACCTCCTTCCCATGTCATAGACGAATGAAAGACTGTAAGCTGAAAGGAACCCTGCTTACTAAGAAGCGGCGGTGCAAGCTTCATGACTTTCCTGCACTTCGGTTGGCCTCCCCTTGCCACGATCCGCCAACTTGGGCGTTACCGCTGCCGAAATAACGGAAACGATGTTGGCATTGCGTCCTTTGTCCCAACACCCGTCGGGGCGGCCAACGCAACGCGTTTTGACGACCCTGTTAGTGACAGCGTAATACAGTAGCCAATCGTTGATTTTCTCGCTGTCTTGAGTGGGACAGCTGCTGCGTTTGACACCAGCCCAGCGATGGCATGCGCTCTGCGCGTCTCTGGTGCCTCGGTGCCTTCTCTAGCTCCTCGGCATGTTACTGGCCTCCCTGTAGGGGCGAAGATCGAGCGACGCAAGTTTCTAATATCTCTGCTAATCATGCCTCGTGTCTTAAGTTACGTCCCGATTACCGATTAGCATCGACGTAGCTCCTGTGTGGACCCGTTAGTGGGACATGCGCGATGACATGGGTCAGACGTGAGTTGGGTCCTCGGGGTGCTAAACGCGGCGCATGGTTTCCCGTTCTTCCGTATTTCTCCCTTCAGATTGCCTTCCCCGTTGTTTCGTGCCGGTGTACACCTTTTTTGCCAGGCGAGTCATCGGCAGGTCCAGAGAGAACGTGCAGCCGCGCTTGGTTACCTTGAGATCTCCAAGCCTTTCCGTAATGATGACAGTTGGCAAACGACTTCTCGTGTCGGTGTTCCCACTAGTTGTTTCGCTTGGAGTCGTCTTCGTTTGTGCTTCTCAAAATGGAAGTCATCCCAATGGTCAGGAAGACGCTGGACAAGGCGAAGGGGCGTCAGGCAGACCGCCAGTTCAGCCGTCCGACGGTTCGAGAGGCCACAGACATGGCGGCGCACGGCGTCAGACAGGAGAACGTCTTCCGCGACCTGAGGATTTGTCCTTACCGCCAGCTGCTGTTGATCCCGTAGTCGAAGAGCAGCGGCGCCGAGGTGGGTCGGCGAATCCGTGTGCTGCTGCGGCAATCTGTTCGCTCTTTTTCGCTCACTCTAAGTCACTCACTCGACTGGGGAATTATGGGCGCGTGCGCCTTGTTAGCAGAACCGCAGTCCGTGTTTCAGTCTTCCATCAGATGAGGGGACACAGGCCAGCGGGAGCTTCACGGGGAGGCGCTTTCCTACACTAGCAGCATAAGTTCCGGTTAGAGGCAGAAGGGACAGGATACTTCAAGTCCCAGAAAGAAGCTCCGTAAGAGGCACTTTGGTGTCAAGCGTGACTGTTTGATTCGCTAGGTTGTTCTGGTACCTTCTCAGTCTGGAAGGCGAAGGATATAGGTCAATTCCACTTAAGGGGAGTGGTGGGTTTTGCTATGTGTCGTATGAATCTCCCCATCCAGCAAACACGTAGGATGTGTACTCTGCAGTCCAAGTTGGCCACTTTACTATACGTTTGCATGCGGACCGCCCAAGTCGGTATATCTATTTCGTTGCTATATAGTCTATCCTCGATGCACATGCATACAATGCTGCGATGGTGATACGAAGCGAATCCGTATTCCAATACGTGATTCCCACTTTTTGTTTTTGCTGGTGACTTCTCTGTGCAATCAGCGATATTGCAGCGACGGCAAGAAGAACAGCTGTTGGAGGCGCTACTTGCGGAACAACAAGTTATCATGCGTGGAATTCGTGTACCGCCAGAGGCACATCAACCACCCAGTCCCCCAGGTAGAGCAACGCAAGCGCAACCAAACGAAGAGACACAGGGCATGCTAGATTGCCGCTGTTCGGTTGGTTAGGTCGCGGGGTGGATCTCATATCATTAGAAAGGATGCTGACAGGGACAGATATACCACTGTACGGCTCACGGACCGCCGAGCTCGGAAGATCGCCGATGCTGGGCTCTGGCAGGCTAGAAGGCACTGGCTCATCGTCACGTAGCACAAATCAGCAAAGAGGGGGGAATCCGAAAGCTTCCCAAGGGCACCAGCTTGCACGCAGAAATGGAGCACGTGAGTGTGGGTGAGTGCCGTTTTCTGGAAGCCCATCCCACTGCTATTTCATGTCAGAAATCATTCTCATCTGTATCGTGTGGATTTCGAGAGGATGGACGCTGGCGACCCAGACACAAAAAAGCCCGTGTTAGGGAAATCTCACGAGATGTAGCCTCTTCGGTTTTGTCTTGTTCATGGAGTATCCTATCTAGGCTCCTAGTTTCCTGTCAAAACCAAGAGAGGGCTTTTTTTCTTGGGGAGCTTTTGCTTGTTCCCATCACAACATCCATTCATGTGTCATTAAGGGTAAACGTTTGACTGCATACAGTGAATATGTAACATTTGTCCTAGCGTTCCAATCTGATTTTGTAATACGATATTGTGTTTATAGACGCACTCATTCGCATATGGATATATATAACCACCCTTGATCTTAGGAGCTTGGGGATTTCCTTCTGCTTGTCGAGAGCCGGAAGATGATGGGGTGAAACGGCGCGTTATTATGCAGGATCGAAATACCCTGTTTAAGGGCCGGAGTCACGTTTTTCTGTTCCGTCTTTCTCATCTCACTGTCTGAGTCAGTAGGTCGCTGGTGCATTTCACTGCACTCATCGCAAAGGGCTAAGAGATGCAACAAGGGCGAGATTCGTCCCCAAAGAGGTTTTGCATTGTCATGAAGAAAACGATCATGCGCATAAGAAGCCAGTGAACTGTGAAAACGTTTTCATGCCACATTTCGCTATATTCCGTCTTCTTTTTGTGTTCATCGTCTGGGACGACAGATTAGCTCTAACATTTTCTGGTGTGACCGCTAGAGCTGTTCGATAGGACCACATGGAATGGAGTTTCTCCTCACGTTCTGCTGCGCCGAACGACTGCTTCCTCCTCCGTTCTTCGTTCCTCTGCTGTGCAGGGGGGTAGCGGAACACGGGCGCGACAAGTAGGTTTCTCCGTTTGGGATTTCCTTTTTCTTACCTGTTTTTACAACGTTTCGCTGTGTTCATTCCTGACCATTCAGTCGTAATCAAATGAGGCACACGGAAGGTTCTACCACTATCTTCAGAGATGCTCCAGGCGTCTGCTTCTCGTGGATATTTGGATATCACTACGCATGCCGTAAAAGAGCCGCGCTGGTCTTCTTTTTTCTATTCCGTGTCCCTTTCTGGATAGTGTTCTCTCGACACTTAGGTGGATGGCAGTGTGCTGACTTCGGGGAATGATTGCAATTAGTGGGGGGGAGAGAGTGAGGAAGAAGGGATGAGACGAAGAAGAAATGCGGAAGAGATGAAGATGCAGGGCAACAGAGAGCCAGGCAAAGTAGGACGGTAGCATGTAAACAGAGGGCGTGTGCAGGCCTTCTACACCAAAGAGCGTAAAAGAGAGACAAGGAATTTCAAAGTGTGTTTTCTTGTGTGCGCATTGACCAGCCAGTCACAGTGGGACGCGAAACACGTGACGGTGGTTTGGGTACTGGTTCAAGGGGAAGGCCACACTTGACAAGAGTCGAGCGCCGAGGGCCCTCTGCGGATCGCCAGGAGGCGGAATCACAGGATAGTTCTCGAAGAGTCCAGGCAGCCAAAGCCGTAGGCGGTGGTGCTCTTATGGCGTGAAGATGTGATGGCTTCCGTTTCCACTGATTGTTGCAGCGCCATTAATAGATATCTTTCGCAAATGTCGGGTTCCTCCTTGAATAAAACACTGTTCTGTTTCTGCTTGTCGCATTTCTACTTCTGTTCTTCCCTCTTTTATCTTCAACTATAGAGTAGTCCTCATTGTTTCGTCAAAACGTAAGCACCCCTTGTGTCGATGTGTGCGACGCAATTATGTGCCTGTCCTTGTATTTATCCACCTGTCGCTTTCTCCCTGTATGGGGCTGACTCATATCAGTCCGCTTTATCGTTTATCAGCATACTTCCGTCAGTTCCATGTTGATAGACCTATCTCTCAGCCTACGTGTGTATCTGTGCACATGTTGCAACGTATACTTCTGTGCATGTGCATATGTGGACACACACATGTGTGTGGGCGGACGTGTGCTTGTCGCTGCACTTTGTGCGGGTCTGTGCTTGCCCGCGTAGTGATATGTTCGATCTATCATCAGTTTTCCTGTTAACCGATTAAATCACTCTGTCCGTGGAAACTTGCCACAATGCTGTTCGTTGCCTGTGTCCATCCGTTGTTTTTCTTTCCTCGTCTCTCCAAAAGGTTTGTTCTTCTTCATGTACTTTTCCGTTTTGTCCTCCTTGAGATTCAACACACTGTCCCCCCTCCCACACGCTGTCATGCATCGCAGTCTCTGTGTTGGTCGGACCTTGATCGAAAGAGTGTAAGGATGGAGAGGGAAAACGGCCGCAGTTTTGAGCGATGCCCTCTTGAGTGTTGTGATCTTTAGTTAATTCGCCTTGTGTTCCCAGAATTCTACATTTGTCTTCGACCTTGGAGCCTCCACCCTGAGGGAGGCGAATATACACAGCCTTCTGTGTGAAGCCGATACGTTCGTGTTGTCTGAAAGTGTGTGCCTGTATTGAATTTTCTTCGGATGAGTCATGCCACGTCTTTCTGAAGTGCACTTCCAGTTTTCTGGCCACAGTTTTCTTGTTTTTCACCGGCCAGTGGAAAGTTCAGGCGGTACTCTTTCAACCCAAGTCTTTCTTCGTCTCGCTCGCTTTCCCCCACAGAAAAACACTGTTTCCAAGTGTCACGTTTCCCCCTTTTTAAAAGAAAGAGATGCTCTTTCTGTTTTCCCTGGCTGCTTCCAATGTTTTTGGATGGCGTATTCTGCGTAGCACTTACTCGTCACGGTAGATCGGGTTCATAATCTGTTTTCTTCACGTCTACTTCCACGATGCCTCTCCCGCAGAAACCTCTTGTGCTTTGTCCCACCCTCCAGGCTGGGCAAGCATATTCTCATTTTCTCTCTGTATGCCTCAGTGACCTGAAATAGACGGTGCGGGAGACGCTAGAGGGGAGGAGTTAGACTGGGGATTGAAATGTTCATCTAAACTGTTTTCTTGCGGAGAGGACGTACATGGTAGTGCACGCTGCATATGGTAACGCCTTAGCAGTATGTGGAGTAGATTGTTTGCACCAGCAAGGTCTATCTAGAGTGCGTGGGTAACGAACTCTCCCTTGCATTTCCTAACGTGGAAGTGGATCGAGCGCTTGTTTATGCACAGTGGGAGACCGAAGAAGTCGGTGGCGTTTTCTTGTAGAAAGTGTGATTGTTTTTCTCATTTATCCTTGCGGGGTTTCAGGAAAGTGGCGAGGACTTGCCACACGTTGTAACAAGGTTTCTTTTTCGTACCTCTCTTTTGCCCAAGGCAGAGGATTCAGTCTATTTTGAAGACGGTACATTCGAACGTGGGAACTAATGAATGCGACTTTCCTCCGTTTTCCGTGCTAATGGGACTGCGGGTAGAGGGAAGATCCACAGGTAGTTTAAGAAGGCGTGACGGAGAAAGACTTAATCACGAAGGGAACGAAACACGGGAAGAAGCTTACACAGCAGGAACCAGCATCACTGCACCGTCACGGGAACCCGGGAAAAGGCAGTTTGGCGTTCGCGATGTTCATCGGCTAAGGGCAGTGTACTTGTTTCCTATTCTCTGCTTCCTTGCACGTGTATGAAGCTTCACTTTTGTATTGCTCGCCTCTCTTTGTTCAGGCCAATACTTGCATTTGTTATCAGTTCCATGCTAGCATGTAGCATCTCGGTAGCTACTGAAGCCACCCCATTTTTCCCGTTGTTTATGTCACCTCACCTGTCTATCGTCGTCAGCTGGTGAGCGTGCTCTCGATGACGTCCGCACAAGCGTCGGTTTCATTTTTTCTTCAAAAAAAGTCGCCTTGTGGCAAACTAGATAGTGGAGACTGCTTCGACGTGTATATTGCCTTCGCACAAAGCATAGAACATTCGCTGTTCGGAAGCCTGACGGTAAAAAAGTGTTTTCCGGAGTTTTTAGTTTCTTTGTCCACTCTTTGTGTGTTAAAAAAAATCGGACAGGCAGTAAGGAGAACAGAGCTTCCAGCAATTCGCTATCCGGTGTAAATCGGGATGCGCAATTGCATGCAGATTTCTTTGCTTTGAAACGCTGTGAGACAAGGGCGATGGGGTGGGAGTTGACGCCAGTGATAGCTCTGTCATTGCCGTCTTCCCTGTCGACGCTGTTTTCAGAAAGTAAAGTTACACGCCGTGGGAGTCGTGATCATATGCTCGCTAGGGCTATACAGGCAGACGGAGGCACGCCTAATGCACGCGTAAACCGATATGTTAGCATGTCGATTTTTGCCGACGTTGTGAGCCTGCATTATATATGCAGTTCTTGTTTGAGGCATAGTTACAGGGGGTGATCCATTTCCCTTGAAGCTGCGTTCCTCGATACCAAGCGCCACATGCAGCAGAAAAAGTTATGCTTTCTTACAATAATGACTTCCTTTAGAGTTTTCTTGCACTTGACCTCTGCCCTTTTCCAGCAAGTAAGCCAACACAGGAAGCAATATAAGGTGAAGTTATTGTCCTTTCCTGCCACGTTATTCTGAGGGCACGCTTCCGTGGACGGTACACAGTTCCAGCCGCTCAGTCTCTCTTGAACCATCATTTGTTTGTTCACTCTCTTCGCCTAAAAATCTCAATGCGCTACAGTAGAGTGTCTTTGATGTAACAGTGACCAAACTGCGCTTGTGGATACAACTGCCGTTGTCATTGATCGTCTGTTGAAAGTTGTCATATGATCCGTTGTGCTTCAGGAATCGCTGTACTTGTTGCGATCCTTCGACTGACATGTGCTACTTGCTACTGCTTTTTTGTCCCCTGTCTCGTGTCTCCCAGTCTTCATTTTCTTGCCTGTTTCGTCTATATTATTTCGTCGCTGTGCCACCAGCTAGTAAGTGCCGTCCGTTGCGTTGCATTTTATTTTTTAAACCAGTACTCTCACGGGAGCGCGGATGTTCCCGTTTGTCCTGTCTAGAGTAGCTAAGATACAGTGACTGGAAACTTCCAAAAATGTAGCTTCCCTTCAGGGCATTCTTTGTGGCAGTACGAGAAGCGAAAGGCGTTTGTAAACAGAGGGAGTAAGCGCCCCGGGATGATGTGGTGCTACGGGACGTCGCCCAAACCCGGAGATGTTCTGGGGGGCTTTCGTTTCCGAGTTTCTGGTTCTGAGTGAACTGAAATCGCCTGTATTTATTGTACGACTGAATTGGGACCAGGAAGTAAGTTCTGCAATTTTGAGACACATGGGCCAGAAAGAACCAACTATATTCAAACCAGCTACTGGTTCGCTGTTCTGTTTTTTTCTTTGTTCTTTCTCTTCTCGTCTGCCGCGCGTTCCCCGCACCCTCGCGAGTGCCGATGGGCCCATACAGGTTTTCTGTATGCACGGGTGCATTCAACTGTCCACATATGAGTCGCTGTCTCCCCATTTATCATGAAAGCGAAGGGGACACGTCGACGCATGCAGTGACGGAATAGGATGTTCGCACGTGGGGGGATGATTCAGTCTTCCGGCGAAAAAAACTGTTCACGAAGGGAGTGCGGAGGTGGCTGCTGGCGTCGACCCCTTGTTACGTGCTTTCATATGGGCGGAGGCAACGGCATTCGTCAGCATCAGCCTCCTGCAGCCGGACTACATTAAGGGGATTGCGGTTTCTTTCCCTTCAGCAAGTACGTTCACTGGCTTCAAGTCCCAATGTTTTTGCTTAGTTCCTTCCCGTATAATCCGGCGTAGACTCGCTTTTCTTCGGTATCGGGTGACGGTGATGTCTTGATCCATCTAAAGGTTTTCATCTAAAGGCTTTATGTATGTCTTACTTCTCATTTTGTTAACCCACCTTTGGGCTATGCAGGGGAGGGCGATGTCGTCCGCATGGGCAAACACGCAAGGATATCATCACATTCAAGGGAACATCAAAATGCCACAATGCACAATAGTCTGCTTGCGATGATGGCCAACTGACTGCTGTGTCCGTGTTGTATTGCACAGGTTGTAAGACCGCGTCATTTGTCTATATAATAACCTGAGATAGCATTGAAACCGCAATTGCATCCGCCTGCCTTCACGAACGAACAAACATGCTCGTTTTTAGGATGGCAGAAAAGGCAGGTGTGCTGGCTTTATGGGTGCACCGAGCGAAGAAGCCGAGGCGTCCCCAAGCGATGCAGTGCGTCGTGGCGTAGCCCCGTGTCTGCGTCATGCATACTTCATCATCATTGTTGAATGCGGCTCTGTTTTGCGCAGTTCGACGTTCGTCAATTTAGCTTTCAGAATCAAGAGAGTTTTTCCGTAGACTCTAACAGGAGAGCTATCTCCGGCGAGGCCTGTCTCGTCAAAGTGTTGTGGTGTGGTGGGAATATGCATGCCTCCCAAGTGACAAAATGCAGTGGCGCGTGTGGAGGTTTTTCCTCTGTCAATTTCAGCGGGAAGTAAGTTGGTAACCCTACCGGAAGGCTGTCTTTCTTGGACAAAACACCAGGCATGCCACCAATGCCGAGCACTGAAGAGAGCCACGATAGCCATATCGGTATAGGAATTACAGAGGCGGGAATTAGCCGGCACCACCATTTTACTACACCTATACATACTCACATGCTGTGATATATTACTTGGGAAAGACCCACGAGCAAGTGTTTTCACTCGTTTTTCATGCACTGTTTTAGGAAGTACGTCCGCAACATCAACCACCATTTTCGATGGGGGTTCCCCTGTCAACATATACGGGTGTACAGATTGCTACATGTGCGTAACCATGTAGTTGATCATTTATAGATGTGAACCCAGAAGCTGTCTAGAGCACGGGGAACACCTAATGCAGCACCCAGGTTGTTTCCAACGGATCAAAAACGAATGGGGCGGGGAATGGAACTGCCTCTCACATCGACGTTTAATGGGGAGCATGTTCATTGCCCCGTGAACGAAGTTTCTGGTTTCCTTATTTGACAGAGGCGGGTAAGCGCACGGTCGTGGTTTTAGTGGTATACAGAGCATTGTCACGTTGCTACACCAAAGCAAAACAGTATGTTGTGGAGTGATGGACAGTGAAATAGAGAGACAGCGGAACAAAAGAGAGCGCAACTCATCTGGGTGTTCACAGCGTTTTTGTTCCCTCGTTTCCTTTCTGCTTCGCTTTCTACTTTCGTTCAAGAGGGTAAGCGCAACAGAACTGTCATTTATCAAATTTTCCATGTGCCTGTATGGAGCATGGAAAAAAGCCCTGATCGCAGGAGTTAGATCCGGTTACTGTACTTACGCTTTCTTAAAAGTAGGAGAGCAGTCTGTTCACATGATATCTCGAGTGGAACGTGAGAAGGCATCCCCTTGCATGTGGTTCTGACGATTCCCTAGCTCAGGGCCTCTGGGGTTTTCTTTTTGTCCTCGAGGATGCCGTTCGCTCTGTTTGTCTTCTCGTTTTCAGAGGTATGAAGAGCAGGATCAACCACCTGATTCCGAACGTGCAACTGGCGATGGCCGCGGTGTAAGTTGTCTCCCTGTCTCGTCGCACTGTACAGAGGTTTTATAAAGGATGTAAACAGTAAAAACAGTAAGAGCTTCAGGCTTGTGCGGTTCCCTGTCTTATGGCGACCAAAGCTTCTTTCCAGCGGACCTCGGGTTTTAAATCTCCCACCGCACTTGATAGCATGCAGAGCACTAACCAGAATGTGAGTCTCACACGGTGTGCAGTTGCTTCTGCGAGTCTGGAGGGTCGATACGTCCTGTTTTATTAAAAGGTCGAGTTTCTTGTTTGTGGTCAGTGTGGCCTGTGCGGCTACGCTCGACGGTTCAAGGTTAGCAGACAGTGGAGTCGGACACGAGAGGGACTTGTGGAGTCAGGCACACTGCTCCGCCCTCATCGGCTTCCTGCTTGTTCTGGTGGTGTTCCGTTACCGTAGGAGGAAACCGGCATTGAACGCGCAGCAGGTCGAGGGCACGTGATGGCAGGGGATGCCCGCACCACCGAAGTAAGAGACGACTAAGTTTGACACTCGCTGGGCTCTGTGTGTCGTAAAAGGACCGGCGTGGCTTGTTTCTCTCCATTGCAAATTCTAGAGCTTTGACTGACTATCTATGAAGCGAAACTCCGCAGAAATTCAGATTCTCCACAGATTAGAGAAATCCATTCACGATTCTTTCTGCTGGAGATGTCAATTCACCCTTTCAGAGAACGAGTGCCCACGTGTTCAATGTATTTCTTCAGACCAGGATTCGCCGTAAACTTGCGCTCGGCGGAGTTGCTGCGTTGGCTGCCGTTGTGGCTGCAGTGGTATTATACAATATTTACCACAAAGTTGTTGGCAAGCGTAAAGATACAAAGAAAGCGGCAAAGACATTTGGAAAAGGTCATCGAGAAGAACGCGGTGGGTTAAACCGTCCGTCATCTGGTACGGGCAAAAATAACAATGATCAGCTTGCTCCCCCTCCAGTTCCGCTTTTTCACCAAGCTCCATCTTCGTTGCGACCCCGCCATGGCACTCCCCCAGTTGGAATGAAAGAGTTTAAGCCAACGATGCCAGTGGTCACTCCCCGGGATTACGGCCATGATGGTAACGCCACAGGAATGAGAGAGTGATGATCAGAAAGATGATCAATAGTATTGAGAAGGAAGAGTGCTGTGGAAACTGAGAGAACCGGAACAGCACATTTCCACTCGTCTCTAACGGGAGTTCTGGGGCGGCGAGGCATGGCAGGAAGAAATATCCAACCGTGTGACACCTGTATCCGACGTTTTCCAGGTGATAGTTTTTTGTGAGTACTTGGCTGTTGCTGAAATGGAAATGAAGTCGGGACTGGCAACATTTGTAATTTCCCCCGGTGGGTATCCCTTGGTGTGGTGCATGAGTGACTGATAAATTCTGCCTGTATTAAATAGAAGATTTGAGATGGAACATGTGGTGGAGCTGTGGTACGTAGTATAACGAAACTGTGTCACATGATGACGGACAGTATGGCTGCGCCCCTGCATCCGATGCAACACACCGGAAAAGTGTAGTCACCCAAAGAACGGAGTAACGGCACCGGATTTAACAAGTTCCTCATCTCATTTTTTCTTCATGAACGAGTAGCCAAGACCTCCGTAGCATTCAACTGAGCAGTAGCTTACATCCAGCGAAAATCTGTCCATTTGTGATCTCTACAGTGATGCATGCCGACGGCTTCGATACAGTCTCTATTTTTTCTCTATTTTCCGTGTAGCAATGTTGTTACCGTTTAAGTTGCTTAGTCACGGCACATTCAGTAGGGCCATATTATTTTACATCAAATATGGTTCCAATGAGGCAGGCGTGGATTTCTGTCCCGGAGGAAGCCGATATGCAGTGACGCTCTCGCGCCAGCTCTTGCAGAAGAGGGAGTGCCCCCTTGAGCAACGAGAGGAGGACCGCCGTGCGGGGAATCACACCCGCTGGGACCGTCCGGATTCGCCAGACTCTTTATGACGGGCGTAACCCCGAATGGCCCAGAAAAGCGACTGTGCGCTGGGCGTATATGCTGAAAACTTTAGACGCGAGTTGTTGGCTGCGTAAAACGAACTGTTACTTTGTGTACCCTGCCGTTTTCTGCACGGGTAATAGCAACAGCGCTGCCGTGTTTGAGGCTCGTTTTCTGGCAAGGCACAGGATCCCTGAGCACGGACAGTACGTAGTCCTGCTGCACTCTGGTGGAGTTGAATTACATAAAATCATTTGCTGATTTCCTCATTAATCGTAATTCACCGGCCAGAGGTTTGCCAATGGCAAACAGGAAACGCTATTCCTGATGCGGCAAGACGATCTTGCCTGACAGGGGCGTATGTCCGAAGGCGCTGCAGGTGTATGGTAGCTCACGGCGCACGAAATACCCACAACGCGCGACGGCTTGTCGACAGCAAACGAAGACTGCGAAAGGGCAAATACAACACGACAGGACAACTGGTTGCAACTAGTCGGCCTCGCACGGTAGGGGCAGAACCTTCGAATGGTTCCAATCGCCTTCACTTTTCTTTGTATTTCGGAAGGCAGAAGCACACCCAGATACGCAGGACGGTTGCGGCCAAACAATTGCATGAGCCTCGAGCACGACCGTTCAAATGTATGGTGCTTCGAATGCAGCTGCAAATTCAGCACTCTCACCGATATAGAGACAGAGACGGGAATAGACGCTGTGTGAAGTGGGAGGTTCGACACAAGGAAAACTGAAAGTCTGCCTTCTTGGAATCTGCCTGGAGCGTCTAGCGAGGTATGAAGCGTTCTTTCCTGAATGTCTATGCGGCCCTCCCACAAGCAATCAAGTCTGCTGCTTTACGGTTACGGTTCTTGGATGAGGAGGATGAGGAATCTGTAATACTCCCGACACGATGATCGGGCTCTAAACAGCCGAACCACCGTTTAGTCTTCTCGAGCCCCTCCTGGCACAGGGAGAGCACAGGTACCGTTTCATATTGCCCATACATTTCCTGTGTCTCTGCCAGAAATTTCTCTCGCGTCCAAGGGGAAGTTTCAGAAACTGTGTGGTTGTCTATCTGCGTTCTCTCACGGTGGGACGCGCCTGACCCTACGCAACTGCCCTTGAGGACGGAGACTCCCCCCGTCAACGCGAGTAAATCTTCTCCTAATTTTCCCTTTCTACCGGCGGAAATGGACGTTTCTTTGCCGTGAGAAGGAGAGCGAAAAGGGAAGCTATCTCCTGTTTTCCTACTAGATGCTATTTACGACGATCCCGGAACGATCGCAGTCGCATCTAGAGCAAAAACAGGAGTCCAGCGTGTTCCCTGCATGCAGGTAAACTTTTCGTCCTGTGCTACACACTTACCGCGACAGTCACCCTCCGTCTCCAACGGTTTTCTCTCTCCGAAGACAGCTCTATCACGTTAGTGTGTATTCGCCGTCGGTCTTGTGTTGTTTGGGCGCAGTCCGTTTTGCATCATTTGCCTTTCTTTTTGGGGGCGAGTGTTTGAATGCCGCTCTACATCGGCTCGTCGTTGCCTTCCCTCCGGAACTGACAGTTTTCGTGTTTTTCCTCACTGAAATCTCGACTCTTACATACTGAGGCCCACATAGGAAGGTTCACCAAGGCGAAAGGAGGATTTGTGAGGAAACAGGAGACAAAGCGGAAGAGAAGGAAAGCTAAGCTCCGCTGTAGACATATGTGCGTCTCCAACTCGCGCTGTTTACACGGCCTCCAGTACGTTTCCCCGCGTCCCACGGTGTCTCGTGGCATTTTCCTCTACCAGTCGGGAACACAAGGAATTTTGGAGCCTCTTTCAGTTCGTGATTCTGTCAACACGTGATCTTGTCGTCAAGCGCCACGTCCGGTGGAAAACGGTTTTTTCCGAAAGCTCAACGGAGAGCGTAGGAGTGTGGACGGTGTCCGGAGTTGAAAGACACGAACAGACAGGGACGCCGTAATAGGTTTGCTCTCCCGACAACCAGATGCAGTGGGTGACACCGCGAGTATTTATTGGTACACTTTTTCGGTTATCTGCCCAAAAGGTAGAGGGAACAGATTTCATTGTCACTGCCCACGTGGGCAAGCACCCCTTGGCAGTGACTGTCTCTTCCACAAGGTCGATGATTTGAAGAAAACTACCGATCTCTAGTCTTCCCCCCGCCTTCCTCTTTCTTGCTGATAACGATCCGCTTGTGGATATCCATCCGGCGCTTTTTTTAGGTTTTTTGTTTCATGTGTCGCTACAGCGGGGCCTGTCATAGCGGTTCCCGCCGAACTGCTACCGTCGTTGCGCCTTGGAACGCTGCCACATTTGTTCCCCCCTCTTCTCTTTGCTTTCGCACCAAGGACTTGTGTTCTCTGAAACCTTGATCGGGCGTCTCGTCTGTGCGCTTTCCGTTCGCCTTGGTTGTGTTTTGTCCCCTGGTCCGTCGCGCCGCTCGCCTACACACGTTGCATTCTTTCCTTGCGTTCCCTTTCCGTCTTTCTGACCACAGTTTGCTTCTTACCCTTTTCCACAAACGCAAGGGCGTTGTTCACTTTCTACTTCCACCAACCATTTTGTGTTGCGCAGATTCTCGAAGCTTGTCCTCGACTTGCGCGCCCCATCCACCGGGTGTCCGTCGAGATTGGCACAGTCCTGTCGCACGACTGGCAACGTGCCCCCGTGCATGCATTATCGAACAGCCTGCGTTCTGACGCATTTCTCGCAATATTTTTTCATGCATTTTCGCGACGATGGATACTTACTTGAATAGAGGAAATGCAGTCATCTGCACCCTTCTAGCGGCTCTCGCCTTGGCGGCCCTTGGAAATCACTTTTCGACATATCTTCTGCAGGCCGATCCGATAGGAGAAGTTTCCATCGCGGAAGTGTATGAGTTCGGAGTCAACCATGCACTGCAAGTACGCGATGAAAGAAGCGCCTGGAAAAGTGAACAGGCGATCGGAGCGAAGTCTCTCCAGAGCGCGTCGATGCAGGTGTCCTCTGTTGGTGAACGGTGCAAGCCAGAAGACCGCGCGGGGGCTCCTGCTCAGAGGCTCCTGTGTGGAACGGGGATGGAGGTGCTCGATTGCCCAGAAAAGGATATCGCGTGAAATGGACAGAGAAATGTGATGGGGAAGTAAAACCAACAACTCCGACTACTGGTTGTGTTACTGGTAGAGACTCTGTTCACAAACCAGAGAGGGAGGAAGTTGCCGGTGGGCCTTTGGCGTGCAATCAGCTTTTGATAACGTTCCCTGCGAAGTGCTGCGAAACTCAGCGTGTTGCGTCGCTCTTTTGTGTGTGTCTTCTGCGCTGTCTCTAGGGCGAGCAAGCACAGGTGGCTCTGAATATCCAGGCAGACTTGACTAGTTGCTTCAATTGGAACACAAAGCAGCTTTTCGTCTACGTCATCGTCCGGTATGAGACGCCGAAGAACTCGCGAAACGAAGTGATTATTTGGGATCATATCATAACGGATCCCGAGGATGCCGTTTTAGGTTTGGAGGGCGTTATCAATAAGTATCCTCTAAGAGACCATGGTCGGGGTCTCCGAAACCGAACTGTCACTGTTTCTCTTGAGTATGCATATCACCCGGTTGTGGGGGTTATCAAAAGTGGCCACGTCACCTCCTCCACTTACACTCTTCCGTCCACGTATTTCCGCTACAAAAAGGGTAATTAGAGGACAGGAAACAGAAACTACCGGTGAGAAGTCATACAGATGATATGGACAGCAGCCCACGGCGGGACAGGGTTCCACATGCAACAGTAAAGATGCGTTGCATCTGCAGATGGACCCACAGAAGAGCCCACTGTGAGGTAGGAACTGTGAAAGGGGCAAAGGAAGGAAAATAAAGGGAAGTGCCTCTCGGGCCTCGCACGAAGCTCTGGCGTGACCCCGTGACGGCTAAATTGTGTCACAGCACTACACGATGCGGTAAAAACGCGTATCGATTCTAGGGTTTCAGTGGTATGGCAACGGCCTTCAAGCGTCGCGGAGGTGTATACCAGCGTCGGACCAAACTTGACTTTCTCTTTTTCTGTATGAGACTTCCTTTTGGATCCAGAGGAGGTTTTCAGTCTGCATCCGTGCCTGCTCCGTCCCGTGGTGCCTCGGTGAACGACTGAGTGCGAAGAACTTTGTGACTTCTCGAAAAAAACTCTCCAAGAGAAGCGGCAATGACAAAGGACCGTGGCCCAGTAGCCCCCTCGGCCAAATCTCCTCCTGTCCAGTACGCTTCGTTTTAGGAGCGAAATTACCTCGACTCTCTGCCTCAGTCTGTGCGTAAAACCTCCCCTTACCTCACCTTCATCCCAACGCTTCGCCCAGAACACAAATGGCTAACAAATCCGGGTATATTTTCACCAAATTCGGGAGCGCTATTGAGCGTGACAACTCACACCCACGAGCCAAGGACGTTAATGATAGCAGCAAGAGGATCGCTTGTGAGAGAATCGGGGTAGAATCGATCACATGCCCCCAGAAATCGAGACGGTGGTCCCCGAATATATGATGGAGGGGAGTGGCTTCTATCCCTTTTTGGTGAGGATAAACGAAGTCGGGATGCCTTTTATATGACGGGTGTTCTGTCTCCTGGTTCAGTCTTCGTTTGCTGGTCGTACGTCCGATGGTAAGGCCGGGGAATGCGCTATTCGCGCTGATCACACCTGCTCGCTGCCCAATCTCGACTACTATCGTCCATGTATACATTCGCCGGTTGCTTTCATGCTTGTACTGGCCGCACTGTATGCATCTTTGTTGGTTTCCCGACACACGTACGAAGGCATCAGACGAAGATTTATCCACAGCATTCATAAATCGAGCGTCGTGCCAAAGATAGCGGCTGTCTCGAACACTCTGCTCACAGCTGCTGTCAAGCGGTGACTTGTGACTGGTGCTCTCGTCAACGCTGTATCGGGCAGGCCCTGCTTCACCAGTAGCTTTTATACCTCTTCTGGAGGCATTTCACATGTGAGTTTGCAGCGTAGGACCCGGAGTCGCAGCCGGCATCTGCAAGCGGTGTGAGAAGCGACGCAACAGAAATCGAAGGGCATTCCATGTGAACTTTCGTGCTTGAGAGATGCATGAACGCTGTGCAAGTGGCTGCTGTGTTCCATGTGGTGCGTAAACTCGTGATTATGCAATGGCACGCATCTATGGTTCGGTTATTCGTGACCGTGTCACAACCGCTCGTACGTCCATGCAATCCTCATAGGGCTTCCAGGGGAGTGTCAGTCAATAATTAGTCCCCTTTTGTGTGGCCGCTCGTAATGGGAAGATTGTTACTCCCTACGTTCGGGAGGGTCGCATTTGCAAACAGAGCCGATCAATTTCGACCGGGTTGTCGCCAAATGCAATTTCCCCGAAGAAACATAAATGGGAAAACTAACGTGATGCAACAAAGATTAAACAGGTGCGGGGGCACCGGGAGGCTCGGGAGTATTGCACACTAGAAGAAGCAAGCGAATTTGCTCGAATTTTGAGAGGGAGGACGGCATGACACAGTCCATCAGGCACTTTTTGAAAATGGATAGATATGGCCAGAAGAGAAGACTGAAACCATAGGAACTGGCACAGTCCGTTTGTGGAAGAGGCGCGGAAGATACACTTTCGATCATAGCTGCGTGACGCCTTAAAGCAGCGGACACGTACTCTGCTTCTGCACGGGACATGGAAAGAGCGTTGGAAAGCAACGGCAGGCAGACATGTTGGAGATCGCTGAATATCAGCCGAATAGCCTTTTGGGAGAGTTCCATGTCACACGAAGAGCTCGATGGGCCTGGGAACCCGGGGAAAGTCTCCATATCCTGTCCTCCAACAGAAGCACTAGGCGATGTCACACCGGCAGCCAGAACTGACAACATTGGAGAGATAAATGCCAACAGACTTCCCAGGTGTGACTCCGCATTCAGCGATGCCGCGGAAGGTGTTTGTGGTAGGGCCGGTTCGGCAGCAGCCACAAGGTCGAATTTATCTGTGTGATGCTCAACCAAAGCCGAGGTGTCGCCAGTTGTGCCTTCTCCTGCCGAGTGGGTGTCTTCGTCGCGGGAGACAGCCTCGGTAGCCAGAGGAACATTGTCTGTACAAGTTTCTGGCAGCTCCGATTCAACGGCCAAGAGGGACAGGAATTCCAGTGGAAGAAGGAGACTCTGCGCAGCCTGATGGGAATAGACGGCGTAGCAAGAGACGACAGAGGCAACCCTGAGTTCTGTGGTACCCGGCATCCTGGAACACAAATCTTTGCTCAGTGATCGTTCAAAGGTAAACAAGAGGAAAGGCATGTTCTCCTCAACCCAGCTCTAGTCTTCAAATCTTCCAAGACCTTCGGGAGAAGTTTCTTGCCTCGTCAGTTTCTGCAGCCCTTTCCTGCCTGTTAGAGATGCTCCCGGAAACGGGACATTTCTGTTGAGGCGATGAAAACTCCCGGTACAGGGATGTCGGCTCACCGTACCACTCAACACGGTGTTATTGCGTAAAACCCTTAGAGGCACACACAGCGCTGTAGTTGGTGATTTGCAACTCAGTGTAAGTTCCTGTGATGAGAAGTGCGCCGTCTTTTTAAGGAAAGCCGATTCTCTCACCTGGAGAGAAGCATGTCCATCGCGTGCCTCTACATCGACAGTCTGCGATGTCGAGGCAGCGCTGGGTGCTGTCTCGGATTCGGTGGAATTATCGCATCCCCATGGAGTCCTCTCTCCGCCTTCTTGCGGCCCTGCTACCCCCGCTTCACAGTGGGTCGGACCCGAGGGCAAGGCTCTAGCAGCCGGACTGCCGCCTCCCCCGAACACTGAGGAGAAGTTTGAAGACGCCTCGGCGAGAACATGCGGGGCATGTGTTGTCGAGCCGTTTGTTACCATGGGATCTACAAGCTGCGGGGAGAACGGCGTTAAGAGCTGTTGACTGCTTGTGGACCCAAAGCCCTCAGAGGAGCCCCTAGTCAACGCGGTGCGGCTTCCAAACCTGGCAATGGGGTCAGCAGAAGAGGAACAGGACGTCCTGTTGCCAGAGAGCTGGTGAGGCTCCAGTTTAGCAGTTTCGGTGTTGCACCAGAAGGCCATCCCTCTGTCTGACCTTGAATGCCGTTCATCTGGGGTCTGGGGAGCGGCAGCTGTTGAAGGACAGGTACTTGGGTCGGACAAGTAAGGAAGGATTTCGCATTGTGGAGAGGTGTCGGCTGGACGCCGTCGTTTTCGTGAGAGAGTGCTGCATCGCGCTGAAAGAAAGGGTGAAGAAGGTGCGAGTTCTCCGGCGGGTTCGCCAGTCGGCGATCGATTGACTGACTCTACTGACTCTTCTGGCAGCGTTGGCAACGACAGCGATGGAAAGGTGGGCAAACAGCGTTCTACCGTAGGCTGAGCTGATCCCGGCGGCGTGAGACGAGGCACATGAGCGGGAATGGCTGCAGTATCCATGGTGAAACCGACTGTTCTAATCCGAGCTTGTAATGGTCGAAGAGCATGATGCGGATAGGAGACCAGGCGCAACGAGCAAAGCAAGTTCTTGTGAGTCAGGAAGCATGGCAGGAGCGACATTTCAACTTGTGTGAAAGCAATCCAGGTGTAGTGTCTGCCCTCACGTACAAGTAGTCCTAAGAACACGCGCAAGCAAAGCAGGAACATCCACGCTCTCGAGAATGGGAAAATTGTTCTGGCTTCTGGATTTCCCTGTTCGTCTTTCTCAGAATCTACCCTCTAGGCGCAGCAAATTACGCCATACACTCCTGGGCGAAAGCTCGTGCTTTTGAGGGCCAAATGGAGTCACGAGCTCCTCCCCCCTCTCTTCTGGAATCTGTAGATAATGTTTCCATGGATCATGAGTCATTCTTGCAGGGCTCCGGCCAGCGCACGGTATTGCTGTAGCAGCATTTCGGGCGGCGGAGAGACGGACAACAGACCGTGGGATTCTCCCTTGACGTTCAAAATGCCAACTTTCACGCACTGAGCTCTGGAACCGTCGAAAAAACAACGGAGATGCGTGAAAGCTGCTGCTGAGCAGTTGCGTGAGCCTATATCTATTTCTGAATCGAAACGTCTCTGTAATGGGCAGATTCTCAGATGGGGCTGCTGATTCTAGCAGGCACACATGTCCGTATATTTTCGTTTACACAAATATGCATCCGGTAACTTTCCTAAAACCTCAAGGAGCAGAGCGGCCAACTTAGATAGACGGCAACGTGGTGGTGCTGAGTTCTAAGCCAAGGCGAAGCAGCATCTCAGAGAAAGATACAGGTGTTTCTCTCCGCGGTGGCAAATAACAGAGATCAAAAACTGAGTGCAAATCACTCCAATAAGGGCAGCTCGCACAGCAACGGTCACAGCCTCTCGTCATTGTTTGCAGAGACAAAGTCACGCTTGCTCCCAATTGAAAAGGCAAAAGAAACTCAAAATTTCAATGCTTGGGTGTGAGGTAACGGTTCCGTCGGTTTAGACACACAGGCGCCGCTGCCTAATCATATGCATCTAGACTTGGCACATTGATTTGGAGACTGACCAACAACGAAGTTTTCACGGAAAGGTTTGTTTGGAAAACTGCAAGGGAACGATTTCCATGAATACATTCCGCACAAGTACGGACGGCCCCGATGGTCGATCAGTAAACCATTTTTCGTGCCAGTGCAAAACCGGTACCTCGTCTTTTGCAGAGTTGTATTCTTTTGTCGGGACCTTACCCCCAGCTTTCTAAGAATTTAGATAAACAACATTTCTTCAGAAGAGAATTGAGGTTAGCGAAGCAGTCCGCCTGAGGTGTTCACGTGCTGTTGAAGGCTGGGACAAAGTCATAAGCACCCGTTCTGCTCAGGGTTCCCCGGCAACTTCAACAATGTTCACAACTGGCTAGAGGCTCGGCGTCTTTGCCTGTTTCACAACGAAGCCCCTGAGATCGTCGAATTGATTTTGGTGTAACGTTCAAGTGTGTCCAAGCAAAAGGGCCCTGATCTCGTTGGGGCCCCCCAGTCGGCTTTTTTAACGTGCTAGTGTTTCCGAGTACACTTACAGCCTATCTCTCCAATTTAGCACCCCCATTACTGCCTCAATTTGGAAAGCAAAAACTGACCAAACCCGCTCGAGTTCAAGCTTGCTTGGGTTCCTTTTCAATTGCAGCCCGTACTCGGTGTGGTCATAAAACTATAGTTTCGTAATTGGGCAGCGGCAGTTGAGGTTGGTAAGCGCTCCAAGGACCGTTCAACAGAGTGGGCGTAGAGGAGAGCACGGAGAGCAAATTGCAAGGGGGCACCTACTGTGCCAAAAAGTGCAAACGCAGCGAATGAGTAAAAATAGGAGCATGCGAGGCAATTGAGGGTAATGGGAGGAGATCCATACTTTTCGTCAACATGAATGAACTGAAGATGAACTTCCTAATGTCCTGCATGTAGTGCGCTGGTATCTGAATGCCTGTAACACTTCAACAACGCATAACTGAGGTCAATACTGAGGGTCGCCAGGCGGCACCGCTGCATCGAGGCATCTACACCAACACCAATTACGCGTTTTCCCTCGCTTTCACCAATGTAGATTTCAGTAAGGAGCCGCATCGCCCGGGGCATCGCGCTGGGTTCTGTTGCGTTCCACGGTGTTGCCGCTGCGAGCAGCGTAGCGTAAAACACACTAGGAAGTAAACATGGCTCACATCCGCAAGTGCATATGCTACGCCGGCACGCATAAGAGCAGCCGCTAGCTCGTGTAACTCCAGGAGCGTTTGGGAGGAATAATTTTTCGAAGGACGAGACACATCCGTAAAACCTGGGGGCTTTCGTGCTTAATACCAGCATGCCGCCAAGGGCAACGATCATGCCTGGGGAATGGTAAGCATTGCACAGACAGGCCTGAAGACAACAGTCGCTCCTGATTCGCATTCCTGCTCGTGGGGAAACCGGATAAAAGGTCTGCGTTCCCTTCTTCTCTGAGAAAGAGAACCCACGGCCATAAGTTTTACCCGGAGGCGCGTCTCGTGTCGCTCCGGCAAATGAGCCTAGTTGACAGACTTGGAAACGGCGGTCAAATAAAAACGCATCTCCAGCAGAGAACGAAGACGCTCTGTTTACCTGACAGAGTGTAGGGTCGGAAGGGGAGTGTCCCCAAAGAATCTCGGCACTCAAGACCTAAGCGAACCAACTCCCAACACGCAACCGCTACTCTACCAGCACGCGTACATGACAGCGACTCTACCAGGAGTGAGCACCTGTATCAGTCGAACGAAAAAAAGATTTCAAAGA
Organism: Neospora caninum Liverpool; assembly: GCF_000208865.1. Lineage (NCBI taxonomy): Eukaryota > Apicomplexa > Conoidasida > Eucoccidiorida > Sarcocystidae > Neospora > Neospora caninum. The sequence continues at coordinate 3,497,641 of NC_018398.1, read as the reverse complement.
GAGAATGGGTTTTGAGTGCCACCACTCGGAAGACGAAGCAACAGCGTGCATTTAAGACACAATCAACAATCGGAAAGGTCAAGCGTACGGCAGTCTGCGCTGGCCTCTGGGACTATGCATGCTTGCGTCCGGAAATACCGATGCGTGTCCCGGCTGAAGCCACTACTACGCTGGGAATAGGCTTCAGACTGGGCCCCAGATTGATTACAGAAGGCAGCTGATATCCACAAAGAAGTGAAGGGCCACCGGTCCCCTGTTCCCTCTGTTGGATTGTGAGATGTGCATAACTTAGCAGAACTGCCGAGCCTCACTCCCCTAACTTCAGAGGACGCCACCTGCCGCCCGAAAATCGTTCACGTGCGAGACCAGGCTCAGTCAAATGTACTTTAAAATAGCAGAGCAAGTTGCAGCCAACATGCCTGGAGCTGCGTTACATCGGAAGTTCAAGTTTTGTTGCTGGCACCCTGCCTCACCTGTCAGTGGCTACTGAGAACGATAAAGTAGTCCAAGGTAACACGTGCAGTCACTATCAGGTCAGACACATGAAGAAGTGAGACATATACGATGACGGTCACTGGTGACACCAGCGTATGCCTTTCTGTTACTACTCATCTTCATACCCTCGACGTGAGGACACCGCCACCCGCGGTCCCTGCACAGTGCAGCTGCATAATTCTTGTAAACGCTACATGAAATCGCAGCAAATTTCGGCTATTTCGGGGACATACATAGCTTTGGTGATGCGTGAGGGATTTCCTCATGGCATCTTCAGCAGGACCTCCGAAGGATGGAATCACGTGCCTGTGGGCAGGCACCTCGACATGCTATTATCGCTCCGCCATGAGGTGGCGGCCTCGTCTCATTTTGTGTCTATCAAGGAAACAGAAGCTCCACCTCTTATCAGCCGTGACGGGTAAATCAGATCGACTCGCACCTTTTTACTCTCTCAATTAGCACCATGGATGAAATTCCCGTCCGCTGTGTCCCAAGAAATACGTTGCCATCTTGGTTGTTCTCATCAGGCACCTCGCTAGCCAGCTAGCAGTCTTGCTGGACAAGACGTCGAAGACACGTGCCTCTTTGGGTGTTTCCATCTCGAGAAGCCAACTCTCCTTTAATCTACTTCAGTTCCTGGAAAGAATATGTGTGCGCCTTCACACTTTTTCAGGCGACGTGCGCGCAAAATACGAACCAACGCGAAGGAGTGACTTCCTCAAAAGCAGACTTAAAGTCGCCGCCTTCCTCGTCAGCCCTGGCCATGAATGCAAGGCCGACGGCTAGTGTATGTAGCGAAATATGCCATCGTGGCCGCGGTTTGACGTGCGCCTCCGCGTGAATCCAGGCGAGGCTGAGAAAGCTGTCAGGCGCGAACGGCTGTTTGAGGACTTTTTGAGGGTGGCAAGAACTACTGCGGCGCGCGTCGGCTAAGTAATCGAGCTTTCCCTCCTTCAATATCGGTTATCCTTAGCACTCTGTCTTTTGGTGGTGTCTTGTTTGAACGCGTCGAACAACGGCGCTTTCGTTGGAGTCAGTGCCCGTATCTCCAGTTTTGAAATCTTTTTCGTGCTGCACGTCTCTTGTCCTCTCTCGCGACAGTAACTCCACATCCCTGAGTTTCTTCTCGCTGGATCAAGGCACGACCGCAGCTGCTGGCGGTGAGTCACCCGACCCACAGAAGAGACTCTGTTTTGTTGTGTCCACAAACTTTCTTTCGCACAACTGCAGAAAGTGCTCAACTGTGGTGAAATCGGGTAGGTTCCTTGTCTGCGACTCCTCTCTGCTTTCGGCGGTCACAGATCCGATGCAAACGGTGACGCCACGCGGGGGCCGCAGAAAGAAATCCGTGTGTCCACCGAGCACTCCTGTCGCCAGGGGGTTTTCTCAGCGTTTCGCGCGCCCGTTCTTTTTCGGTGTCTCTCCTACGGCCTTCCATCTCCGTGACTTCGGCGACCCTCTGTAAATGTTTTTTTATGTCTTTTTGTTGCTCGTGGATCTTCGACGTCCGCCTCCGTTCCGCGGGGACTCTGCACGGTGAGTCCCACTCCGAGAGAACGCAACCCTTGTCTTGCCCGTGAGCATTCGCCTGTCTTGTTTCTCCGGCAGCGACGCATGAGCAACCAGAACGCGTCCTTTATCTCATAAAGTCTTCTTGTGCGATATGTGGCCTTTCCGCGTGCATGTCGCCGAGTCGGAAACGCAGGGAAGTTCCGCAACACAGTCAGCCGACGGCTGGCTACCTCAAAAATGACTTGAACCACGCTGCGCCGGTAGCAAGCGCCTCGCCTTTTTTCTCACGTTTGTTCTAGATCGTCCAAGGAAGAGCGCTCTTTTCGGTCTCTTCACCTTTCTACTTTTAGCGTTCCCTGGCCGTCAGAAACCATGACGAGGGAATGCGCGAACCTGCCCCTGGGCAGAACGTTTCTTCTCCTTGTTCTTCTTTCTGCCGCGACGGACTCGCCGGTCGCTTCTCGCTCTCGTGTTCTCCAATTCTTTCCTTCCTTTTCCGTTATTCCCTCGGAAGCCGCACAACCCGACGCCTCCGGAAACTGGCAGCCGGGACAGGGCGGCGGCTTCCGACCCACGGGCTATCAACATATTGTGACGAAAACTGTGAATGAGGAATTGCCTGAGGATCTCAAGGTGTACACCTCAGGGTCACCTGGTTCGTCAGTTGGCGCGACGGTCGACTTCGGTTCCGGGGGATATTTCTTCGCAAACACCGGGGGGCGACCGGATGAAAGCACCCTGACGGTTTTCACCGCAGGCGGTCCGCTGCCGCACGCGTCCTGGTCCTGGGCAGGAAGCCCACCAGAAATCCAGACAACCGGGGCTTCCCAAATTAGTTTTGGATGGGTTCCCGAGACCGAAACGCCGAGTCTCTCAGAACGGAATTCTCTGGAGCTCAAGAAGATGCTGCGCGATGAAGGCTTGGTGGAGGCGCTGCAACGTAAGCCGACGAAATAGTGCCGGGGGGGGGGGGGGGGGGGGCGATCGGGGCTGCGCTTCGCGAACCCTAAAAACACAGGGATTTCCGAGGCGGGGTGACAAGCTTCTCCGTTCGTAGCGGACGCATGGTGTTGTCTAGACCGTTCTGCATGTTTGCCACTGTTTCCTGCTTTTTCAGTGCGTGCCGCGGAGAAAGGATGCCCGGTGACTGTGCTCCACAATCTGCGCCAAATTCAAGTGAGTTTCCGAGAAATCCTTCACGAGGAAATCGAAAGCCGCAGCAACCCCGCGAAACTGTACCAGGTCGCAAACTCGTACGTCCGACACGGAGTGGGCAGTGGCGCAACCAGTTGGGGAACCGCGCAGTCCGTCGAGTTCTCGCTTCTGGACATGCAAGCGTCTTCGACCGCCAACCGGAACCCGAGCTCAGCGTCGTCCTTTTTTGAGACGAGGGCCGGAGCGGCTCCAGAGTCGGAAGGCATTCGCGTGTCCAGGACACCTCCGCCGCCTCGGGCGGTCCCCCTACAGCGAGACCAGAGCGAAGGGGATCGAAACCCTACTGCCAAACGCCTCGTCGGCACGCAACTCGGGCTGTACTTGGAGTGCAAACTTGCAGCTTTGCTTGGGCACCCGACCTTGTTCCTGAATCCCTACTACACGGAACAGCAGCTCCTCGAAGCGGTGGCTGAGGCGCTAGGACTTGCGCCGCCCAACAGACGTGAAACTGAGGCGGGCGCGAGTTCTGAGGCCGAACAGCACAACGGGAGCGTTGACCAGCTTCTCGGCGCCATTGAAATCTTTCGTCTGGGGCCCAATCCCTACAGTAAGGCATCTCGGCAGCTGGGAAACTGTGCAGGAGGGCCGCGTTGTCGTATGCCGCCTGGCACCGTTCTTGTGTGTTTCCAGACTCCGTGGTTTCTTCGTGGCCCGTCGCGCGCCCCGGGTGGCCGGCCTCTGCGGTGTACCCTGAACAGAGAGCGCCACTGAAGTTGAAAGCAAAACGTGTTTCGTGCCCCGTGAAATAGCCGTCTTTTCTCTCTTTGGGGGTTCTTTTTTTGCGCCCCGCCGGCGCGGGGTCTGTTTTCCTTCTACGCGTTTTTCGCTGAGGATGGCTAGCCGTGTGCCCCACAGCTGGCATGGGTCGTGGGGTAGGCCGTACGTTTGCTCTGTCTCTCCACCTCATCTCGTTTCGGGGACCTCGGAATTGTTGCTAAACGGTCGCGTACCATAGAAAGCCTGTTGCCGCCGTGCCTTGCCTTTTACGACTCAGCCCTCGGACACGTGCTGTCCCTGATGATCGGCTATCTCGATTACAACGCCTTCTTCGGGAACTCGCCTTCGAAGCCGTTCTATTCCTGGGTCACTCTGGCGGCGTCGGCAGGGAACGACACAGGCTTTGCGATGCTCGATGAAATGTGCGACAACCATCGAGGCCCCAAGAGACGCGGAAGCAAGCACTGGTACCAGCGAGGCGGCTCCAGGAAGCACAAGAGCGAAACCATGTCGCCTCTTCAGCGCCACTTGTGCGACGCCCTAGAGATCGTTCTTAATGGTGTACAACAGAGTAAGCGACTATCGCGGTGGGAAGCAAAGAAAAGGGTGTCGCGCAAAATGCCTCGCCGTCTGACGCACCTCGCCTTCCCTTTCGTCGGTCTCGCATCAGGCCCTATCTTCACGGAGCGTTCACAGCCGAATTCGGAGGCTCCTGAATTCGCGGAAGAGCTGCAGGCGGCATGCCGATCCGTACTGGGGACATGGTTGTGCCAAAACGGTTGGAAATTTTCTCAAGTTCGCCCCCACGCGGAACTGAAGTCGATGAAGGGGAGGGGCAGAAGTCTCCGAGATCACTTGCAGCGCAGAGCTTCGGCGATGGTGCCCAGACGAAAATTCGTCACCTCTCGCATGCGGTTGTGGCCGCATTTCCGTCTCGTGAATGTTGCGGCGTGGCAGTCGTGATGCTGAATCGACCCGAGAGCCGCTTCGACCGGGTTTCTTCCTCCGGCGCCTGGCGGGTGCCGGGATGCAGGGAGTGCGTCTCGCCACAGATCATCCCGGCGCCACTGGACTGAACTGTCTTGCGAGCTCTGCGTTTCCCTTCAGTCCAGATCGAACTGATGGACGAACTCGGAAAATACCAAACCGGCGTCGAGCCGCTGGTCGACCCCTCCACCAACAGCGCGCGAATCCACACGCGCGTGTGTCGAGGCTTGTCGCCCGTGTGCGACTACGAAGCGACGATTCTCTCTCCCGTTCGGCCCCTGGAGTCTCACGAACAGCAGGACTCCCTCAAAACCAAGAAAGCCTTCAACCTGATCACTGGCTACGGTACGAGAGAGACGTCGCGCGTTTCCTCCTTTCAGGTAGCGAGAACTGTGTGGACGCGGTTTCTGTATCCTAGAACTGTCACCTGTCGATGCGAGTTCGCGGCAGGCGACCGGAGCTCGTCTACACTGCGTTCTGTTTGGCAGCTTTCTCGGGCGCGGGAAGCCCCGCCGTGACGACGCGTGCACGCCCGGGGTGCGCGCTGCTGTTGCCTGTACCGCGTTTGCGTCTCTGCAGGGAGCGGCCACGTAGGCCAAATTTCAGGCAGCATCGCCGAGCCCTTCTCGCACACCTGGCGCACGCGGTGGGGAAAAGTTGTGGCGGATCCGACTGCCTATCCCGAAAGTGCGTGTCTGGAGCTGGGAAGCGGCGAACGGGGGGCTTCTCGGGCCTTCTGCGACTCGGCCTGATCGCCCACACACACACACGAGGGAAAGTGCTTGTCAACGGGGTGGCTTTCCAAGGCTGGGCTGCTCACCGGTGGACACTTCGAACATGAGGGCCAAGAATCGGTCAAGAGAACGTGGGGACGCACTGCCCCAAGGCAGGAAACAGGTCCAAACCGGGTCATCTCGCGCACGCGCTTCGCGAAAAGCGCGGTTTTTGCTTACCGATTTTACCGATTTTTTGCCCCACTTCCCGGAGCCTGCCGATACCTTCGATCTGTGGCTGTCTCTGAGACAGGAAGAGTGTCTAGCAGATCGCTGCGAACGCTCTTAGAATGTGCGGTGATACCGGGAACGTGGAGGGGGGAGAGACTGGAGCTTGGCGGGGGGGGACAGAAGCTCGTTCTGCTCTTTGCGCGTTGTCTTGTGTGTGGGGGCGCGCGAGTTCGGGGAGGCCTACGTTTGACGTTTTTAGCGTTTTTCCCTGGTGCTTTTTCGCCCGTTCTGCCTCTTCAGTCCTCGAGCGCGCACTCTGGTTCGACGACCGCGAGCTAATGGCGAAACAGCATGGAGCGCTCTTTAAGCAGTATGACAAAAGTAAGGCGCGGGAGGACAAGGCACGCGGAAGCTCCGAGGCTCTCGCCCTTGGGGCCGCTTCGAGCGAAAAAAAGGATCCTGGTCTCCAGCGACGACGCCTGTTCAGAGCGCGTCTTCCTCGTGTCGTGTCGCGCCGCGTGTGGCTTCTCCCCTACGGGCGCGCCGTGTTTGTCGCGAGGCCTCTGTCCCCCGCGTTTTTCATCAAAGGAAGGTTGACCCACCGCGATTTCGGTCCCAGGCAGAACGGGGACAGCCCGGAAGCTAGGTCTGAGGAGTTCGTTTGGTCTGCCCAGACAGCAAACAATGAGGCGGTCTTCCGCTTTGGCGCCTGGCCTGGTTTGTTGCGTTTTGCCTCGGCCCGGACTCGCCTCCAGACGGAAGACGGCAGCGCAGGACAGCGCGGTGCGTGGTTGTCTCTGTGCGTTCTGTGCAGTCACGAAAGACGCAATGTCCTTCGGGAGTTTCGCCGCGGTGGAAAACGGCCTTGCCAAGCGAGACATTCGCTCAAAGTTGGAAGGGTATACTTCGCAGCGGAAGGAATTCGTTGTCAAGAGACAACAATCCAGGTTGTCGCGATTCCGAAAGAAACATTCTGAACAAGACCCCCTCGCATTCCGAACGGCCATCCTGCTCTCCCTCAACTGTAAGTACAGAGCACATGTACAAAATTACAAAGACATGCACGTCCCTGCGCACGTATGCATACAACTAGCCCCTCCTACATACATGTAAACATACACAGTCGTGCCCAAGATTGGTATGCATGCAGATGCGTGAATACACCTTCGAGAGTGCCTACGTACATAGGTATCGCGTGCTTGTATAGCCTGACTTGTTTGAGGCGGTGTTTTGCTTTTGACAAAACTCGAGAGAGGCTCGGTCAGGAGAGGACAGGTTCGCGGCGACTGAAATGCTTGGCATTTAACTCTGTTCCAGCATTTGGATAGGTTTCACACTTTATAAGGGGGTCTGTTTTGCCGATATTCGCACACACACTGGAGCACCACTCGCCACACACTCTCAGACGGCAAGGAGCCTAGCCGGCGGACGTCGACGACCTCGCGCTCACCGCGACGAGGCGCTTGTCGCCTCTGAGGGCTTTGAACAGGGAATTCTTGAGGATTTTCCCTCGGCTGGAAGCAGCGCGGGGCGGAGGGGAGAGGCGCGTTTGAGGATTTTCTCAGTGTTCGAGCAGGCCTGCTCACCCGAAGAGCCGCTGTCCGTCCAGCCCGTTTCTTCGAACTCCCCAGAGCTGGACCCACACGTTGCAAAGGAGGGACAAGGCGCTTCCCTTTCATGAGGGCCGCTCCGGTCCAACTGTCTCCCCCCGCACGTGCGTCATCTCGAAACAGGCTGTCGATCCTTTCTCACCGGCAGCCCCGTTTTTTCTGTGTGTCGTCGACAGCGCGAACCTACTGCACGCAGACAAAGTCGTTCATCTCCTCCTTCCGCGCGTTCCTTTCTCGGCAGTTCCAGAAACTGAGCCAGGGGCGAAACCTCCCAAAGACGCAGAGGTCTCTGATGGCCTTCCTGCGCACGGGACAAGTCAAGTTCTACCACGAATGGTGCAGCTTTGACCCCCTCGCAACCAATGCACTCTTCATGCTCCGCTTCGCACTCTCTGGAAACGGTGAGAATGTCGCTTGCGGACTCTAGAAGCTTCGCGACGAGCGGTCTTCAAACTGAGGGCGCGCGACCGAGGGAACGGCAACTGTCCTCTCCCCACAGAGACCGTCATGCGCCTCACCCCCGTGGCGGCCGTTTTTAAGCATCACAATGCACATACGCACACGCTTATATACGTGTATGCATGTATATGCATCTGCATACTACTATATAGAGATATAGATATAGATGTACCTCGACCTCCATTGCTACAGATTTACCGGTATATATGTATATATATGTATATATATATATATATATGTATATGCATAGATGTATATATAAGCAGGTGTGCAGAGCTGTCCATCCACGCATTTATACACGTAGGCACTGCCTTTATGCGGGATATCCGTTTTTCGAGCTGGCGTGCGCGTGACTTCAGATCCTGCAGCGTTGAACGATCGGCAGCACACGCGCGTGGGCAGAAGCAAGAAAACCCTCCGCATTCTGCAGTCCAAGTGGACGCCTGCCATGCTGAAGAAACTCATGCGGGGCATCAACCAGAAGAAGATGGCTCAGGAAGCGAAGGCTCGTAAGTGTGGAGACAACCGTCTTCTTTCTGCGGCTGCTGGTTCTTCCCGTGGGCCAAAAAGGACTCGCAGCGAGCCTGCAGCTCTCGCTGCGTCGTCCATTCTCCTCAACGCGTTTCGAGCCTGCCACGCGTCGTCGATTCTTTGCTCCTTTTCGGCGCTCAGATGCCCAAACTCCCACGCACAGACCCGCACCTATATATATATATATATATATATATACATATACACATATATACATATATATACATATATATACGTATATATGTATATGTGCAGCCTGAGGGCCTTTGGCTGTGCCGAACGTGCCCTCGCCACTTGGTGTGTGAGACACGAGGTAGACACATGAGTGTCTGTGCGTGTGCGTATCTCTCCTGTCTCGAGAGGCGGAACCCGAGAACGCGTCTTCGCGGCGCAAGTGAGTTCGGACCCCCATGCGGCGTGTGTGTGTCTGTGTGTCTGCCATTTTGTTTTCAGTGTTGTATCGGAGTTTGGATTCGAGCGTATTGTCGAGCATTTTGACGTCGTTTGACTTTATCACGCACACGCAAGCGAATTTGGAGGTGAATCAGAACGCGTTCATGTACCACGAAGTGCAGGCGAGTGCGGTTTCGCGCAAGTCTTCTGCCGACAAGGCGAAGCACCAGTTGCACGCGGAGGGTCTCGTTCGCCACACGGACGACGTGATCAAAAAGTGGGCGAACTACGGGATTCCAGGCGACATCAAGCGGAGGCTCGCCCGCGGCGAGAAACTCCCGGAAGGGACGTCTTTCGGCGGCATTCCGATCCCGGATTTGACTAACTGGGATGCGCAGCTGAACCAGAAGTGGCTGGACGCGTACAACGCGTATTTGAAGCATCCGTATGGGCGAGCAGCTTTGAGCGCGAAGGATCCAGTCGCGATGTTGGTCCGCGATTCGCGGGACCGCCTCCAGGCGGAGGGCGAGGGAACGATTTTCCTCGGACGCATCGCGAAGCGCGTGCACCGGAGTCGGAACCTTTTCCGGCGCGCAGGCCGGGCACTGAAAACCTTTTTTCTTTCGCTGCTGCGCGAGAACGAACAGAGCGAGTACGCAGTGTGGTTCGGCGTCAAGGTGGACATGCGGCAAGTGATTCAGACGTGTCGCGCGGTCAACGCTGTGGCGGAAGTGGTGAAGAACGACCGGCTGTACGGGTACGTGACGGACGGCTGGCTGGAGCTCGTCAAGGACGTCGTGGCAGGTTACACGCGGGCGCCGTTGCGCGTTCCGGGCTACGACGCGATTTCTGCCGCGAGCGAACAGATGCGGAAGAAGGGCGAGGCGGCGGCGACGGCTCGGAACCAAGGCTTTTTGTCGCTGCACTACGACTACGCGCATTTGTCCGAAGCAGACCGGAGGAAGGAGTTCCAGCAGTCCATGTGCATGGAGCACTGCGAGGCGATCTGGAAGCTCATCATGGCGTTTGTGATGCCGAACCTGCAGAATCCGAAGAAGCTGAAGGGGTACGAGAAGGACTTCTCGGACGCGAAGGAAATCGAGAGGCTGAACAGCCCGCACCACGTCAACGCGTTCCGCTTCGGCTTGTCGGTGCAAATCGACTTCTTCGACAACATGCTGGACAAGACGTCGAAGAAGAACCTGAAGGCGATGAAGTACGGCGCGAGCACGTGGTTCTCCTACGCCATGAAGTTCGCCGGCCAAGTGAACTCGGAAATGGGCAACCCGAACCTCGGGACTGCGCTGTACATGCAGGCGCCGTACTACGGGGACTACATTCGCAAGTGGATGGAGGAGCGGCGGGCGGCGCGGAAACAAGCGATCATCGGGGTGCTCACGCTCGGCATGATGGGGCTGTACTCGCTGCTGAGCGTCACAGACATTGTCCAGCACATGGAAGACATTGGCGGAGCGCCGCCCGCCTCGTGCGTGACGAACGAGATCCTCGGCGTCACGTGCGCCCCGCAGGCGATTGCGAAGGCGACCACAAGCGCCGCGCAAGTCGCGACGCAGGACTTCCTCAAAGTCGGCTTGTTTGCGGGCCTGGCGCCGTACCTCATGCTGCCGATGGCCATCGTGTCTGTGTGGAACATCCTCAAGTCGGAAATCAAGATCCTGCTCCAGTTCGAAATGGCCGTTAAACACATGTTCTCTCGGCTGAAGCGCTGGCTCGCCGCCCCGTTCAAGAACTGGTGGGCGAAGCGCGGCCGCCTGAAGGACGCGCTCTTCCGGCGCGCCTCGCAAACCTACAAAAAAACGGAGGCGGAAACCAAAAAAGAACCCCGACCCAGAAACTTGCACAACCCGAGCAGCTGGGGCGGCTCCGAACTCGACAGTCTCGGCGTCCCGCCCGAGTCGTTCGTCCAGGAATTCGAAATTCGCTACACCACGCCGGTGTTCCCCATGAGTGCCCCGCTCATCAAAACCTCCTAGACGTGAGATAGGCAGGACGCCAACCCGAGTCCCAGCCTCGCGAGCTACAGCGGTCTCTGTGAAGGCGGTCTGGACCTGCATGCACGGGGTGTTTCGTTCCGGGAAAGAAGGGACTACTGGGAGGAGGGCGAGCACGCGGGACATATCCGTCAGGAGAATAGATACAGCGAAAAACACGCGCTCCGCCCTCCAGGCACGTGAATGCCTCGTCGATGCGCCGGCGCCTCTCTGCTTCAAACGCCGTTTAGAAGACTGCAAATGCATTCATATATATATATATATATATAAATCTAACATAGATATATAGAATTATGGAAAGGACGAGACGAGAAGAGAGAGTGACGGGAGGAGAAATCGATTCAGCTTTTGAAAGGATTTGGAGATTCGCGCATGGACTTGACTAGTCTTGGGGGGCGAGGGCCTCGCACGTGCCATCGCCTCCTCTTCTCGGGAAAACGCGAGATGAATAGAAGGGGAGGGAAAGAAGACGGGAAGAGAAACAAACGAGGAGACGTGAGGCAAAGAGAAGGCTGCCGAAGTGATCAGGAAAAATAGTTTGGGATCGATCCAGCTTCGTCAGAGGTGTGTGACTCGAGAACGAAGGCCTCGCTTTGGGTGTATCCTCACAAGACGAAGTCGGGGCGTTTCTCGGAAAAACACTAAACGTCATATAGCATTCGGCAGAGTCTACACCAGGTATGAAAGTTTGCTCTAGTCCTCGGAGAGCCGACCAAACTGTGATGCAGAGAGAGGACGAAACCTCCGGAACGTCCCGTTGGAAACACACTTTCTGGAAGACTTCTTGCGCACGCTTTCGCGACGAGAGAGTCGCCGCCAAGGCTGAAGGAAAAACCTCCGGCCGATCTGTGACGGGTTCATGTGGATCCTCGCTGCAGAGAACTCCTAAACAGGGTAGGGAATTTGGAATTTCTCGAGGAGGAAAAATAGGTTTTTGAATGCGTTTCGATCCGTGGAGTTGCCGAAGGTTTTCTCTCCACATCTAGCGCCAGTTTCCTTCGTCCGGTTTCAATTCCGCTTTTCTTCTCTTCCGGGCAAAAGAACTCCAGCTTGTTCCTTGATTTCCGGGGGCATCGCGAGAACTCGTTCCATACAAACAACGAAGAAGGCTGCCTCTCAAAGAAGAAGCTTTCCGGTGAGGCGGCTGCTGGCATCTCCTCTTTGCGTCCATGAAAATCATGTTTCGTGTGTTTCCTTTGTTTCCGTGCGCGGTGTCTGTGTTGTCCCTCTCTGGGTGTTCGGGCCCAAAACACCTCGAACCTTTCGGACTGCGTGAGAGAGGCATCCGATACGCTCCGTTCTGAATGAGATACGCGACCCTCGTGTCCGTAACTGTGCATTTCTCAGTTCTCTTCGCTGCTTCGCGAGAGAAGAATGAACAGTTCAATCACAGCCTCTGAACGGCCTTCCGTGCATGCAACGCGAAGCGAGCTCCCCAGAAAATTTCTTAAGATGAAGTGCACGCTGTTGCTGAGCAGATACACCCGGCGCTCGCAAGCAACCGCCGACTTGCTTATGGACACCGCATATCCTTCAGAAGACGAGCATACACACACATACATGCATACACATATGTATGCGCTTGCGTGGACATGCCTGTACGTGTGCTTTGGCATCAATGTCAATGTACATCTGATTATGTGTAAACGCGTATATATATGTATAGTCGTGTGTTGGGGATAGAAAAGTGTAAATGAGCAGGGACGACTAATTAGATCTGGAGAATCGGTCAGGCAGCTGAGTCCCAAGTTGCGCAGTTGTCAAAGACACCAAAACAGGAAGAGGGAGGAATAAAAAGTCTTAACTCTCCGCACAGCCTTTCCTCCCTTTGGTGCACCTGCCAGGCTCGGCGAAAAAATGTTGAGGATCGCTGGCCTCAGCACTTGAAACGCACACCAAGAATTCGCAGGGACTCGGGAGCCTCGCAGAAATTCTAGGCAATCCCCCTTCGTCAAATATCGAGAGACGTGGAGAGACCGGTACATGCATGTGTGCGTATGAATATACCCGTGCAGAGATCCACAGTAGATGCATATTCCTCCCAATAGAGACAGATAGAGATAGTCGAAAGAGCGTCTCCATGCACAGATATAAGAATGTCTATGGGAATATCATGTGTAGACATTTGTATATGCGTATACACGCTTTTTGATATGTGCATGTGTGTGCACTGGCATGCACACCTGCATGCACATGCTTCAGGAGAGAGAAACTCGCTCCAGCACGGGACATATTCCGCTGCACAGCGAGTGAAGAGCACATCGTGACCGTCGATTCCACGTCTTCCAGCATGGCAAGAAGGCAGTGGAGCCACCGCGGTTGAACGCGCGGGAAACGTTTGTTGAGCGTGCAAATCCAGTCCCGTCGCACCCTGTACAGACAGTTCCCACTGTGGCCCTCACCACGGCGCCATGCTCTTGCGCTCTTTTCGCAACCACGAAAGGAAAATTCGCAAAAGACCCAGATCCCCATTATTTGGGGCTACCGTTACACAGGTGCCTAGGGATTCCCCAAATCCCAGAACAAAAAAACCACATACACGTAAACCTGTCTACGCATATGTATGTGCTAACAAGGAACCGAAGGACGTGTGTTGTGCAAAAACATTTAAACATTTACAAATGTACATTCGAAAATGGATTTTGAAAAAAAAATTGAGACCGTGTAGGCCTATGCATTTGTGCACGAAAAGGTGCATCGTGTCGATACTCGACTTGTGAGCGTCTTGCCCACCACGCCTTGAGAGGCATGTCCCCCCCGGTTCACCCTTGAAGGCGAGAGAGACGTCCCATCCGTAACAAGCGAGGCTCGGCACGTGGCATTTGCGGTGGGGACAAGTCGCCTGCACGGTGAGCCTCACGGGCGCCGCACGTGCTCTCGACGTGTGCCGCGTTGCGACAGCGTGCTTCGACCTGGCGCTTGCCTTCCTCTCTTTTGAGAAAAGACAGAAAAGAAACAGATGGAATACGAGGGAAGCGAGGGAGAGCAGTGCAGTGGTGTTGTGTGGTTTCGACGCATGCATGCTAGACGCCGACGCGGCCGAGCCGGTGATCGGTGACGGGATTGGCAGTGAGAGCCTGGAGAGCTTCAATCAGCTGATTCATTTCTGCTTGCGTCTCGCGAAGATGTTCGACGTGCAGCGCGCGAAGGCCGCAGACGAAGGCTTTGAAGAAGGCAGGATGGTCCACAGGGAGGGGACAAGCAACCGCGAGATGCTTCATGAGGCTGTCCTCGTGCCCAGGAGGGGACGCAGTCTGGCGAACAGCCACCGCCTGCACAAGCGAAACGAAGAGCGAAGGCGCAGAAGCTGGAAATCACCAGAGACGAGGAACAGCGACGAAACGAGAGGACGAGAGAAACGACGGGAGAAAACACGAGAGGTGAGAGAAGACCTGACAACGCGCGGCGGTTCCCAGCAAAGCGAAGAGGCACGGAGAAGGCAAGGCGCGAGACACCGCACGGGGACAGGAGCACGAGCGAGGGTGTCGTGGAAACGAAGGACAAAGAGTCTCCATGCCAAGGGCGCATGCGTACACACGGCGCGCGGGCGCCTGTCCGAACAAGCCGGAAAGCGTTTCGCTCGACAGAAGAAGCAATCGTCTCTCCTCTCACCTTTAAGGCAGAGACGATCTCTTCTTTTGTGGCATTCTCCCGAAGCAGGGGCACCCGCAAGTGCGTAAGGACGCCGTTCAGAGGCTGGAGAATTTTCCGCAAATCTTCCTCCACCGTTTCTGCACGCGCGTGCTCGGCGTCGGCGGCCTCCGCACTCGACGCAGGCGAGGCTTCTTCCTGACGCGCCTTCAGAGTCGAGGAATCAAGCGAAAGTTCAGAGGCTGAAGAGACGCAGAGCAGAAGCAAAGAGAGGCGTTTGTGTGCAACGAGCGCCTTTGTTTCCACTCCCCAACAGTCGCTTCTAACGTGAGGCGCGCGCTCTTCGCTGTGGATGTACACCCGGACGCGAGGGGGAAAAAGCAGCTCTGCATGCACCGGCGCGCTGACGAAAAGCCCCGCTGTCTCAAAGCGCCGAACCCGGTCCTTCTGTCTGAGAGCCTCCGGCTGCAATGACAGGAGACGAAAGATAAAAATAAGGGAGAGGAAGAGCCCCCGCTGAGGTCTGTTCTCTTGCTCCTTCGCCCCTCCTCTGCGTCTTGGGTTGCTTAGACTTGTCCCTGATCCTTCGACGCAGACTGTGGAGGATCGGAGACAAACCCCGGCCCCCAACCGCTTCTCCTTTCTCCGCTTTCCAACTCGACGCGCGAGGTAAACTCGCGGATCGCGGGCGTTCGCTTTCCCAGGTGTACTCGCACGGACCTTCCAAAGAATCCTGGTAGATGTCCGCTATCGCAACCGAAGACAGAACGTCCAGCAAACCTGCCAGAGTCTCGGAAGTACACGGTGGTGCCACGGATCCTTCGGCTTCCAAAGGCATCTCCAAATCGCGGCAATACTACACGCAAAACAAATTCCGCATTCCACACCTCAAGAATGCATATGCATGTATGTTAATAGACATACATACGTACGCACACGAATATACATTTGTGCATAGATGGACATGTAAATGCAAATGGACATATATCCTACGAGCTGTATACAGGTTGTGTATGTGAACATCGTAGGCAGCAACACGAACTAAGTCTTTGTATATTGTAAAAGCTGAGGGTATCCTTCTCCAAAGTCGAACAGCAGAGAATCACTACACAATCGACATAAATATATTTATCTTGTCGTGAATAAAAAAGCACGAACGGGCGCTCATTAGGAGCAGGCACACAGTACCCTACCGGCCCAAGTGAAATGTGTGTGTGTATATATATATATATATACATGTATATATATATATATATATATACAGAGGTCCCGATCGATCCACAAAGTTTCGACAGTTTAGTTATCCAGAACACACTTGAGCAGTGGTTCACAGAAAACGGATACGCAAGTATTTCACGTACACATGCTATGCAGGAGTGAATGCAAGGACACACAGATACAGATGAACATGAGCGTACGTACGAGCGTGTAGGATACTCTGTGTAAAAATATGGCGGCGCACGCCTACGTGAGTATCTCTCTTTCTTGCAAGAGCCTGCATGCTGATAGAGGCGTGTTCTAGTCTTACTTGAAGCATGAGGGACCACCACTTGGTCTTGTCTGTGGCAGTTCGCATCGCGTCTCGTTTGTGTCTCGGGTAAAATCGGATTTTTTCTTCTTCCAACCAGACGACGACGTCTCGGGTCCACTCCCAGTCTGCCTGCTGCCTACTCCCGCCGTCGAGCATCGCGCATGCAAGGGCCCTCAGTCTCCGCTCTGTGAAGGGTGCGAGAGGAAGAGGCGGGAGCCTTCTAGGGCGTGCAGAACTGCTGTTCGCCATAGTGGAGAGACCCCAGGAGAGACGCGGCGAGCAGAGAGGCAAAGCGACAACAGAGGATAGGGAGAGGGGTGAAAACTACGGTAACAAAGGGAAGAAACGGCACGGAAAAAAACGAGAAGCAAGGACGGAACAGACTTCCCGGCTGACACAGAGGCAGAGCGCGACAGCGTATCGGACAGGGAGGCAGGAAGGAAAAGACGGCACAGGAAAAGAGATCTGCAAACTCGACGAGTGAAGCAAGGGACAGGAAATAAAGAGGACGAAAACGAAAAAAGAAAGCAGAGCCTCCTTTGCAAGGTCAAAATGTGAAAGATCCGCGTTTGGGAACTACCGAAGGAAAACAGATATGAGAACCAGGCAGTTGCTAGCACACGGACGACCGCCTTTGCGACTTCGCGGTGTGCCGCCAAACGGCGGAAAACCCGGAAAATGAAAAACGGGAAAGCGAGAAGCAGTTCAACTTGAAAGCGGAACTGAGAGAAAATTCCCTCGGCGTACATACGCCCCGGAGACACGCACCGCGTGTTGTTTCCCGATACCACGCTGCGGAGTAGCGGGGTTTCCAGGCCTGAGATAGGCAGGGATGACTGAAAATCCCGGAGGAACGTCCTCTGTTGAACCGGAACAGAATGCATGGAGCGCAGAAACCCTTTGAATTTCGATTTGTTTTTATTCGGGTTTCTCTGGTCTTCCACGGGCCGTCGCATGGCGAAAATCTTGTCAAACGAGACATGAGACAGCGAGACGGAGCGGAAGACGCGCGCGCAGATCGCAAAGTGTAGGCAGTCCTTCGCGCGGCTTCCGCCTCTGGAACAGTCTGTTCGGCACTTTGGCACGTTCTCTCTCTTCCCTGTTTCTTTCCTTGGGGAGACTTCCGGTCGCCGCCGAGTCGGTTCCTCGTTTCTCTAAGTCCGTGTTCGCCGCCAGATCACACGGTCTCGGACTCGAGAAGCCGAAACGTCGGAGATTTCTAGGTCAGAGAAATCTGAACACAGGTTTATCGCGCGCGCTCAAGGAGCGACATTCCCTGGTGATAAGGCACAGCCCCGTGTAAGGCAACAAAGTCGGAATATACCGCAGGTTCGGGAGTTGATTCTCAACTAGGAGGGGTTAGGGGGGATTGCGACAGGGGCTCTGTTCACATTCGCGTTTTTGAGCCCTAGACTTCCGCGCCACACAGGCGAGGCTCCCGTTCGAGCTTCGTGCGACCGCGCTCCAATTTGGCGAGTTGGGAACCAGGCGTGGCGTTCATTATCTAGGTAGAGAAGGAGCACCAGGCTGGGAACATTAGGGAGAAATTGCATGCTCCAGCTGCCTCTTTCGTATTTTTTGCGTTCTCTGGTCGCCACAGCGTAGATCAACACCAGCCAGATCTGTGTGGCGCGGGAGTGCCACGCTGTCTGTTCTTCGTGGTTTCTCCTTTTTCTGTAATTGTAAGTGTAGACAGAGCTTCTCCCGTACGCAGTTCTTTTCACAGTAAAGAGAGCCGTGCTGTGTCGGTCGTCCACAGCGGACAACGCGTGTGCTTGTTTTTGAAGGACAACGAGAGACCTCTGTGCCAGGGGGAGAGCAGTTTTTCGCCGCTGTCGCGTCTCCTCGCTTTCTCCTCGCCTCGGGGCACCCAGGATGCCTCTCTTCCGGATCGCCACGACACGGCGAGCGCCCTATTCTCGCTCTGTTCGCATCGGAGCCGCGTCGCGCGCCCGCGCAGACGTGGCAGTCGGTGAGGCCGACACCAACAACGGAGCCCAGCGAAACAGGCGCTGTACGCGAAACGTCCTGGGGTCAGAGCGACAGGTGCGTTGAGTCTTTCGAAGCTACCCCAAAGGACTCACGGGCAGTGCCCAACTTTCCTGCACGCTTCCGCAGGGGGAGGGGGGGGGCCGACCCCGGAGTGTCCGCGATTTTGTGTTGGTTTCCGCGGTTGTGGTGACGTTCTCGTGAGGCGAGGGGCGGAGATCCTGAAGGAAACTTTTTCCAACGACACGGCCGCGCTGTCGCGAGCGGCGTTCCCGCTCGTGGCTTCAGCGCGCGGGCCGCGCCCTACCGATTTGCCAGCAACGGAGCGGACCAAGACGCAAACTGACTCCGGACGTTCCGACCGCAGTTCCCGCATTGCTCCATCGAGGCGTCTTCGTCCAGATGTCCCTTTGCTCCTTGGTGGCCTTTTCTCGGGTGCGGTTCACGCGTCCAGACTTGCGCGGCCCCGAGGGAGACTCGGGGCACTTTGTCTGGACCAGCGCGCGTGTCGCGAAGAAAAGAGCGGAGCAAGAACCTGGACGGAGACGTGTCCCGATTCGCTGATCGCGCGCTGTTTGAACAGGGAAATGTTCTCAGCTGCCGAGTTCTGGTGAGAGCTGGGGCGGCGCCGCGATCCCCTCAGGGTCGCGCGTTTTCAAGACGGGTTTTCGACGCGGTTCGAGGCACGTGCCTTGTCAAGCGAAGGCACGCAGTTGCGACGCTGATCCCAGGGGTCCGCCTGTTTGTTTCCGTGGGCAGAATTTCGCGTTTCGCACCGAGAGGGTTTCCAGCCAAAGTTTTGCGCATCCAACAAAGTCCGTTTTTCGCGAGGATCTTTCTTTCCTCCCGAAAGCTCGTCCCCTCCGGCGTGTGCGTGCGTCGCATTTTCTCTCTCGGTTTCGAGGTGTACGCACACTGTTTTCTGTCCTGAGGACCCAGCATGTGCGTGGCACGTCTCGTCAGCGGTTTGTTATGTGGCAGCGCGAAGCGTGTGTGTCGACCTCTCGCTGGTCACCTAAAACTGGTAAACCGTCTGCCTTTTCAATTTCGTCCCTGCTCTTGATCGCAGGGGCCAGTCTTTTTGTTGCTGTGGGCAGAATTTCGCGTCTCTCGCCCCGATTCGTCGAAATCGCGCTCTAGCTTTGTCCGCGGCTTCGTGCGGGGCCATCTTTCCGTGCGTCTTGTGGGCTGCTCGGCGTCTTTTCGTCCATCAACTGTCGGCCCGTGGAGCGCGCCGCTCCCGTCTCGCTGCCGCCATTTTCTGCGCAGCGTTTTGTCGCGCGAGCTTTCACTCCTTTGTGCCTCATGTTTCTCTCCGTCGAGTCTCACGAAACGGAAGGCCGAAGTGCTTCGCCGACGCCCGCTTCGAGCCGATCTCCAACAAACGGTCCACAGACGGCGCTGTCACTCTGGACTCTCCCCGCGTCGCTCTCGTCCTACTTGTCGAGTTTTCCCTCGTCTCTGTCGCGATCTCCAAAGGCCAGCGTCTCGGCCAGGCGTGGAACTGGCGAGGTTGCGGCAGATCGTGACGGAGCGAAACAGGGGGAGATCGACGAAGTGAACAGCCACAGCCGAGGGGTGCGTTTCGATCTGTGTCGGCCGGGGCGAAACGAAGACACTGCGGCAGACGGCCCGGTTCGAGGCGGCACGCAGAGGAATGCGAAAGAAGCGATGGCGCCACACAGCGACGGCGTACAGACAGGGGGGACGGGAACGCGGGATGGCGGTGAAGTGTCGCCTTTCGACAAAAAGCCCGGAGAAAGCTACGCAGCGTACGCCGACAGACTTCACAGACGAGACGGCTTTTCGCTCTACTTCGACAACAACAGCTCCACAATGACCGATCCGCGTGTTTACCAAGAGATGGCGCCTTTCTTCGAATGTAAGCGAACGCGAAGACCCAAGGACCCGCGAGAGAAAACAGTCGAAGGCGCGGAAAAAAAGTCCAAGAACAGAACTGCACAACTGGTGGCCTGGACCCTGGACCTTCGCACAGGAAAGCCAGCGCCTTATCGACGCACGCCATAGCGAGGTGTACATACAGCCGAACGCACGTGGACGCCCCCTGTTTAGTGCACGTTAGCTGCGTACATCCAAAATACAGATGCACAGATGAACGCCGACGGCATTCGAGATCCGGGGGTTTTCCGTAGCAACAGCTGCCTTCTGGTCTCCCAACCCTGAGACTCAGGTGAGGGATGTCGCCCTTTTCGCCGACACGGTTTTCGTGGCGCGTGTGCGGCTGCTTGGTCGTGCATCGTTTTCGCGTCCCCGCCTCGCTTTTTCTGTGCGTCCTCCTGCCAGGCCTCTTCGGGAATCCAGGAAGCGCACACGAGAGGGGCCGAATCAACAAGACAGCTCTCGAGGAGGCGCGAGTACGCGTGGCCAGATGCCTCGGTGTCTCTCCGTCGACCGTCATCTTCACATCTGGGGCGACAGGTACGGGCTGCCACAAAAAGCAATCAGGTCCGCAACATGTTTGCCCGAAACTGGACACGGCATCGAGCATTTCAGACACATGTACAGATACCAGCCTATACACATCCGTGCACGCCGACACAGATGGGCAGGCAAACGTTCGTGAATTGGTGTAGGCGTCTACGCGTTTGTGCAGGTGGACTCTGAGTTCGATGCACAACCGCGTGCGGGCGCCTCGCTCTCTGCGTCATCGTCTCTTTGTACGTGTGAAACCTCGTCTTTTTCTGGCGTTCCGCTGATGTGTCTCTTCTCTACAGAGAGCCTCAACTGGGCAATCAAATGCGGCGCACACGCTCAGTGCCGAAGAGGCGTCGGCCGTCACATCGTGACTACTCGCGTCGAGCATCCGGCCGTGCTGGAGATTTGCAAATTTCTGCAGGTGTGTTTTTCACCGGAGAACGGTAAATCGAATGGGTAATGCCCCGAAACAAACGCCAATACATGTTTCCTTTTCGTCTCGCAAAACGCCACTGCACAACGAAAACAACTACATACAAGCATGTACGTCTATGTGTATCTTTGTATGCATATTAGTGTCTATAGTCTATCCATCTATCTATGCACGCGCATATGCCTATATATGTCCAGCGATTCAGCGCTCGAGGACACCGGCGCGCTTAACTATGTATTCATGTGTCTGTGCGTATCCGCGCGTCTATATACTATTCATATGCAGTTCCATGTGTATATTTAAATATACGTATTCGTATATATGTGCATGCAGGAGTGGATCTATATGATACATATTCATACTTGCGCGTAGATATATATATATATAAATATATATATGCATACGTATGTGTATATATAGGTATCAAAATTTACGCATGTGCACGAGTTCGTGTACCTGAATGCATGTGTGTAGATTTGCTTACCACATCTGCACAAACGGGGATGTCTCTGTGTAGGTGAGAGCGAGTGGTCGTTTGTGCAAAGGCGATTTCGGCGTCGAGTTTCCGCTTTCGTAAAACCTGCCGCGGCTGTGAAGGTGCCTTTTTTCCAGGAAGACCACGGTTTTGGAGTTTCCTTCTGTCCCGTCGACTGTTTCGGATTCGTGGACCTCGGGGCTCTGCCCAGTCTGCTTTCTGCCGAGGTGAAGGGCGATGACATGCCAGTGGGGAAAGGCGCCTTTGGAAAGAAGTGGATTTGCCTAAAAGCTAACGCATGACTCGATCCACGAGGCGCAGAAATGGAAAGGCGACAGACTTGTGAACTGGAGTCCACGTACTTCACCCCAGCCCGCGTCCCCAGTCTGGTTTCGCTGCTTCGCCAAAGCTCCTGTAGCGGTTGCAAACTCAACATTTTCACATGCAGTCAGACCTACCTCTCTCTCTCACCTACCATCTTGTCTTCATCTGTCTCCCCACGTGTCCATCTTTGCCACACATATATACTTGTACATGTGCGTGTATAGATATATCATATGTTTGTATACATGCAAGCATGCGTAGCTGGGAGATGAATGTAAGTAGGCAGAGAGACAGGAAAGGAAATCCGTACATCGATATCTTTTCCCACAAAACTCGGGTGTAGCGTCGAGACGTGTGCATGCATAGGATGGAGAGTCACTTGTGAACGCGGCCGGGCTGGTTTTGCACGCCCCTTCATGTAAGATCCTGCCTGAACTGACGAGGCGCGATTCGCCCGCTGTGTGGTGGAGCTTTTTAACCGCAAACGGTTCTGTAGAGCGTCGCGACAGCCCCCGAGAGAGAATGGTGTCTCCCGTTTGCCTCCCTCAGACTGCGCTTGTCAGCATCCCACACGCCAACGCAGAAATCGGAGCGATTCAGCCTATCGAAGAGGTCCGTTAACCTGAGCTTTGCTGCGTCCTTTCTTCGGCCTAGCCGGGGAACACAGTCGTACTGGGAAGAGGAATCTTTATATATACACATGCATATATACACATGCATATATACACATGCATATATACACATGCATATATATACATGCATATATACACATGTATATATACACATGTATATATACGTATATATACGTATATATATATATATATGTTTATAGGTGGTGGAGTTGGATGTGCTTGTTGAGGCAATGGTCTGCTTGCATGCAGTTGTGCCTGGATGCGTTTTTCTTGCCTCCGATCCGGGCTGGCTCCTCTTTCAGTTCTGTCGCCTCAAGAAGTTTGAAGTGGGTTTCAGATTTTTTGAGAGGCAGACGAAAAGCGAGAAAGTCGCGCGGCGCTGGCACCTCGGTCGGCAAAGGCATGCAAACGCTGGCCGAGGGAGACTACACCTCTCTGTATATCTTTACGTGTTTCAGATACATCTCGATCTGTATATCTTTACGTGTTTCAGATACATCTCGATCTGTATATGTTTGCACGGACGTGCAACTCTGCATGTTCCTACATCTACGTATACCCACACACGCATATATATATATATATATATGCGGACAAAGATACGAGTCTAGATAGGTGTGTTTACATTGATGCGTACATATTTGGCATAATTGATTGCATGCATCTGTGTCACCGCATGGGATCTACGGTACGCGTGAGGATCGGGTCCCCGGGAGATGGCGGTCTGCTTTTCCTTTGCAGGTTGCAAGGATTGTGCGAGAGCATGCACCACATGCACTGTTTCACGTCGATTGCTCTCAGTCGCTCGGGAAAGTTCCTGTAAATATTCCTCAGCTTGGCGCGGACTTGGTGACCAGTGAGTCTTTTCCGCGTCAGCGGCTACGGCCTTTAGCTTGTTTACATCAAAGGACATGGAGAGCCGAAGAACGTTGTCCACAAATTCGCAGCCATACGTGCAAAGTTACAGATATATTTATCTGCATATATATATATATATACATATATATGTATGCGTAGAGGCATATATGTGTTTGCCGGTTCGGGTCTCTCGCTTTAGTTGACAGGCTTCTGTTTGGTCGTCCCCCGCGCACGTTCGGTCTCGTTTCGTGCCGTTTTCCTTTTTTCTTGACTCCTTCCCACTTTTTTCCTAAATTCAACCCTCTTCTCTCTCGGGCATCTCTGTCCTGACGTGTCTTCACAGTCGCAGGCCATAAGATCTACGCGCCGAAAGGTGTCGGCGCGCTGTACGTAGGGCCCCGGGCGTGTATAGGTCCTCTCCTGCACGGCGGTGGACAGGAAGGAAGATTGCGAGGCGTACGTGCTTTTCAACGCTTTTTTCTCTGGAGGATACCACCACGCCGTCTCGTGCGGGCAGATATGCACATGTATATACATATTAGGGCGCGTTTTGCGGTGGAGTCGTCTCTGTCTATTGCAGGACGTGAAACGCGTTGACAGTGGAAAAGGAAGTGGCGGCGTAGCGGGGTCAGAAAGGCGACGCGATGCCAAGAATTTACGGGACGTGGATTCCAGTCAGCCTGGTTCGATGTTGCATGTCCGCCTTTCTTGATTTCTCACTTTCGTCGCAGAACAGGCAGTGTCCCTCTTCGTTCGTTTCTCTGTGTCTCGCGTCTTGGAGTTCGCAAGGGAGTCTCGGAATCGATAGAGCAGGCAGAACATAAAAGAGTGGAGCCAAGTGCACTGAGGCTTACAGGGACGGGGAGAGGTCGCCGCCGTCGTGTCGAAGGCAGGGTGTGCGTGCCACGTGCAGATGCGTGTTTGCAACGCCTCCTTTTCTCTCTGACTTACGAGGCCGGACTGAACTCTTCATTTTTGTGCTCCCTGTGCAGGGAACAGAGAACGTGCCGTATTGCGTCGCGTTAGGCAAGGCGTGTGAACTCATCGCTGAGGGTTGGGCTCCCCCCTCCGGAGTGGTTCGCGCCGACTTTCTATCGGGTCCAGCTCCTCCGTCTCCATCATCTTTGCCGTGTGCTCCTGCCCCGCTGACGCCGGCAGCAAGCACGTCGGCGGACGGGGCATCGCCCGAGGCTGGATCGGCGCCGGAGACGCAGTGTGTCGCGGACCAGGGTGTACATACAGCTCCAGCGCGAGGCGGGGGCGACTTGCCGGGCGTGGGGGAGAGGCGCGGGGAGCCGAGCGAAGTGGAAATCGCAGGCCGGAAGGAAACCAGAGAGGAAGGAAGCTGTGTAGAGGGAGGAAGCGGACTAGGAGCGGAACGGACGAGCACGACGCGACTCGCCGAGGGCCACAGCGGGGCACCCTCTGGGTCAGGTGTACGTACACCCCAAGCAGAGAAGGAAGGCCAGAAACAAAGCTTTTCCTCGTGGCTGCCAAGTCTTGCGGCTGCGTTTCGTCAAGGGGGATCGAGCGAGGAGAAACATGACAACGGATCGGGCGTCGTTTCCGGGTTCCCCGCGACACCCTCTGCCTTCCACCGCTTTTGCTCTTCGATTGGCTTCTCGCGCGTCTTGTCTCTACCCTTTGGTTCGAGGTCGGCAGGAGGAACTATCCCTGGAGAGTGGCGCAGCTTCTGGCCGGAGAGAAAGGACGCGGGATTCCGTCGCGTCTCGGCTCACCCGCAGCATATGCAGAAGACCTTGATCAGATTCACACACCAGTTCTTCATCGAAGTATCCCTTTTGACGCAGTGGACAAAAGACCAACGTACGTCCGATCCTTCCATGCAGCCGCCGGCGCGTGGGCAACGCATGCAGACGCAGGCGACGCGCGCGCCTATACGCATACACACAGGCACACCTGACCGTGTTTCTTTTTGACGCTCTGTCCGTATATGTATTATCCTATAAATGCGTGTAATGCTTATACCTAGCTACCTGACCTTCGCAAATTTTGCCGCGGCTCCTTTCCCCATCGTCTCCCTGGAACCTGTTTCTTCTCGTGCCCCTCTTGTCTGTAGTCGCCGACTTCATCCGCATCAACGGACCGCTGGGGCAAGCAGGCCGGTTCTTCGAGGTCACCGACGGACAGCAAGGGAAAAGCCTGAGCGAGATGTACGGCGCGCTTCCCAACACTCTCTCTCTGTCGATCCGCGGTGCCCATGGCCCAGAAATAGTCAGACTTCTCCGCGTACGTTCGTCGAAAGAGGAGCCACTGAAATACCGCCCCGAGCGCCAGACAAGGAAAAACAGCTTCGACAGCCCTACACGTTTCTCACCTTGTCGGAACCGTCACAATTCCTCATACGCACTTCGTGGCTTCCTCGGACGTATTGACGTATCCCCATGTATATATATATATACTCTGATCTACTTATACGTATGTATCTGTGCACGCGAGTACCCGTTTTGGAGGGGGGGGTCAGGGGATGAGAGTACACGTTTAATTGCGTGATGAGGCCCATGCATGCATGTCCTGTACGGTGCGCGGTGCGGCCGCGTGGTGCAGTTTGGGGAGGCGCGCTCTCGCGGGATGCGCCTGTGGCCTTTGGGCGTGCGGTAGGAGAGGCGAATGTCCCTGCAAAAAACGCAGCAGATGGAAAAGGAAAAAACGCTTGTGAGGTAACGATGCGGTGGAAGGACGTGCGTGCCCACGGTCGTTAGAAAACGAGAGTGGTACTGCTTGAGAGGTGTCTTTTTGTTCCGCAGGACCGCCTGTGTATCTCGGCGGGGTGTACGTGCCACAGCTCGGGAGAGCTCACGAGTGCAACGCTCCAGGCTATTCAGCTGGACCGCGATTGGGCACGAGGGACTATTCGCATTTCGACAGGTGAGGAACTTGCTGTGTCTCTCCATGGATTGGGGTGCGCCTTCCAGCAACGGTACGCTCGGATGTCTGAAGTGGTCTCCGGACTGCGCGAAGGGGCTGGAACACTTCCCAACATAGATCGCAGTCGTGCTCCGTGGGACAGAAGGTGCGTGGGAGAAAAGCTTCTCCACTGGACTTTTTATGCTGACCAGAGTCTCCGTGCGACTTCCTAATTTGGAGAAAAGTCAGGATCCTCTCGGTCTCCCGTTTCCTCGTGCGTTGGTCTGCTCCTAGACTTCCGTGGCACGATCCAGTGAGGCAGGCGAGAGGACAAAAGAGCGTAACGAGAACGACGGCGGGAAGGCCACGCTTACAAACGAAAAGAGAATGGCTGCTGCCTCGCGTCTCCCCGCTCTCTCGTCACACCGGCGGATCTGTACGTCTTTTGTGCGCCTTGTCTCTTGCTCTGTCCCGTACCCAGGACGGTTCACAACTCTGAACGAAGCGACGGTGGCGGGTCGTCTCCTAGCCCGGTTCCTGATTTCAGAGAATTTAATTTTTGGGAAATCCGAGCGTCTGGCTGCGCTCTCGGCTGGTCACGAGCCTGGCGAGAAGAGAGGGGCGGAGGCATCCTAAGGACAGACACCCCGCAGGCACTGTTAGAATGTCGACGTGCGTCTCGCCCTTCGTTCGACCGTCTCGAGTCGAAGCACCCGCGGACAGAAACGGTCACATGGACTCGACGCGGGCAAGGGAAGGAGACCCTCACTTTTGTGATGTCACACGAAAGATTTCTGGATGGCGTGCGCGGGCCACCTCGCACGAGTCCGAAGCGGGGAAGTCCAAACACCGCTGCTGCGTGCCTGCGCGCCTGCGCCTACAGCAGAAGGGAAAGGCGCAGTAGAAGCGCCGAACGGCAACGGGATATCGGCGCATGCTACTTGGAAACACTAGTGCGGCCGAACTGACGCAAACAGTAGGGCGGAACCACGCCGTCTCTCGTCCCTGTGCGGTAAAGCTGCAGCATCCACGGAAAGCTGTTGCAAGACCGACGGACGCAGGAATGAAAGACAAGAGTCTTTTATGTCTTTTTTGGACCGAGAGACGCTGGTGGATGTTTTCCGGGTTCTGGCTCCTAGCCACAGCTAGGTTGTGCAATATAAATCGTTTCCGGAGCTGACGTGGCTGGAGTGTCTGCATCGCGAGTAGTTATCGCGACGTTCACTCCGAGTGTGCGAAGCGGTTTTCCGGTGTATCGGCACATCGGAGAACAGGAGGAAACTGTAAAATGTTTGGGTCGGTAAGCACAAGGATGCGGCTTTCGGCACCTCCAGTCATAGTGTGCGTAGAATGAGGTCCGGAAGCACTGTCGATGCATGAATGTACAGATGTGTATATATGCAGAAAACCGCAGCGAAGCGAGTTAGACGAAACATATTTTGTCTTCTGCGAGGCAGTTGCCCCGCTCCGTTCGCGTTTGTACCATGTTCGCCATTGGCATATCCTAAGTAGAACCAGAAAATTTCAAAGAAGACGTGCGCGTCAAAGACTGCGGCCAAGTTGTCAACCCAGCCACATCTGGACTGCAGGACGGAGAGCCCTACAGGGTCGAGAAGGAAACGCAGACATGGGAATCTCTTTTTCGGGTTTTAGCAAAGCAACCCGCTAGGATCGCGGAGGGACACGAAGGGGGGACGTGTGCTTTCGGGCTGCAAGCTGACGGTCCGTCTCTTGCGTTGGCCGGCAGCAGCCGAAAGCAGAACGTTTCGGCGGCCTTCGAGGCAAGACACCAAACGCACTCGCAATCTTGTCCGAAAAATCGGCAAGCTTTCGGGGGCGCTCTCCGAGCCAGAGGAGAGACAAGAGGCGGCGAACGGCAGAGGCTTCCCGGGGAACTATGTGGGGCACTGGAAACGTTTTTCGAATACGTGGTTGGTTTTCGGGGTACTGCGTTGGTGGCAGCGGGTCATAAGAGAATTCCGTGTCAGAATCGTTTTGAGAAACTTACGGTAGAGATATGGGGAAGAACCAAGAGAATCTTTTTGTCTTTTTTCCAGGTTCGAGGCCGGCTTTGTTTCTCCCCAATCTGTGTGGAATGAATGAGGCATTTGAGGTGCCTCGGCGGATATCCTGAGTGTTCCTTTTGAATGGTCCCACACCCAACCAGCTACGTGTCTTTCCTTTCTCCTGCAGTAACGAATTTTGAATGTTTTTCCTGCCGTGGAAAGATCGCGAGACACAACTTTTCGTCCAAGGCGAACGGGAGGGAATACAGGAGAGTCACGTGTGTTCAGCTGCCGTCCCTTCTGGAGAAGGTAGAAGAGGGAAACTCGCGTTGTATGCTTCTCTCGACTTTCTGCCGAGCACTTTATTTACGGGAAGATACTGCAGGGCGTGTTATTCGAAAATGGGCCGCGCAGTACGAAGGTATCAGACAAAGTGCGAATAGATCCTTTGGCAATCTTGCTCTGCTGGCCGTCGCGGTCCGTCGGCAGAAGCATCGAAGTCTTATGCTGGCGTGAGCTCATGAGCAGCTGCAACACACGAACACTGCAGATGTGGAATTCTTGCGTTCTAGCCCAGGGTTTGTCGTTTTTCGGTTATCGGCAGGTTCCACACCGTCGCGAACCCCTGAAGCCCCCGTGCCACTGGGCGTGGTGTGCACTGAATCGGTTGTTTCCAGCAAGCTCGGAGACACTTTTTGCTGGATTCCTGTTGAGCGAGGACTGAGAAAGCTCTCATTGCGTGGGCGACTGCAGTTGCCGCCGCTGTACAGCGGAGCTCCCTGACGGAAGGCAGACTGACGCGTCGCGCGTTTGTGGAACCTGGGTTTCTATTCTGAGCGCAAAAAGTGTATTTCCAGGTTAAATCTTGAAACTGTGTTTCCGCTGCTCGGCTTCGAAAGCTTTGTCGATGTCCGGTGGACTGCCTCCCCCCAGCCAGTTCCGCACTCGGGAGATTCGTGCCTGAATTGCCCATACGCCCCGAGTGTACTGTCTACATGAGCACGACAAACATCAGCATGGAAACCAGTGCTTCCACTTTCCATAAGCGACATGCACTTCTGTCTAAAAAACCTGCGATCCAGAGAATGCTGGCACCATAGGCCATCGGTGCAGTGACTGTGTTGTGTACACGGACGGCCTCAGGAGCTCTACTAAAAAGCCTGAGAAAACAGCTGCTGACCCTGAAGAACGCTGAAATGAGACGCTTCCGGGATGACTCCGCTTCAACCAAACCTTCCACAGTATGCGCCGCCGGGAGTACACTGTAGTGGCTATGCGATTCGAAACCGAAGCTAGACGACTTCCGAGGCGGCAGCGTGGAGAGTGACTTGAGCCTGCGCGACGGGCACCTGGTTTCGTCCACGCGGTGAAGGCAGCTGTGTTCCACTGCCTTGGAAAAGCTGAATCGCCGCGTGTGTTCGGCTCACTCAGATGGAAAGAATCCGGCCGCAACTGCGTCGCCTACGCTCTCTTCTCGGCACACACAAGCTTGCCAGCGGTCCCAACCGGCAGTCCGTCGGCAAGGCTCGCTCAACTGCATAGAGGGAAACGGGGAAAGTGGCGGGGAGCGACAGGCGGGGGTGCTTGGCGGCCGTTTCGAGGACTAGAAATCAGGTTTTGTGTCTGGTTGCCATCTGGCTTCCCACCAACACGGGATTCCCGCTTCCGTGCTAAATTTTGGCGAGGTCAGAAGCCCCGTATACTCGTTCGCAGCCGCTGCTGACGACTGTGCCACGCCAGAGTGGAGCTGGCTTTTTCCGTTCCCCCTGTGAGAGTGAGGCGCGGTGTGCATTCCTAGAAGTCGCCTCCTCCGGTCTTCCGCATTTGGTTTCCCTTTGGTCTGCCGGAAACTCCAGCGCAGATCCACGCCGTGCAAAGCGAAAAGTGCAGGGAATCAGGCGACACGGACACTCGCTGCTCGGAGAGACTCTCTCTCCCTCTCGGGGTCGTGTGTCGCTCACGGCGCACGCGGACCGCTACCAGTGACACGGCGCCGAGGGACAATCGATCCGCGCCGAGTCGTTGGGCGAGCAGTGAGCGCGGGCGCCGCGACGCCCGCGCGAGGCGGAAAAAACTCAAGTGTGTGCGTCTGTTTCCCTGCCTTTTCACAGGAAAGGGTTTGTTTCCTGGCGTTTCGTCCTTGTCGTGTGTGACAGGGCTGCATTCTTCATCCTTGTGTCTGTTCTTCCCCTCGGCGCAGCGCGGAACCCTCAGGCAGTTCAGACGGTCACGGCGCGAACCTAACTTTTGGGCTGCAGAGGCAGCCATGAAGAAAACGGCCCCGGAGGTCTTGTGCCGCGCAGCTTCTCCCGAAGCCTTCGGCTTTTCCGAACCCGACACAGCCTTCTGTTTGCATCGGACACACGTTTCTCGTCAACGCCTTCTCCAGTCTACAGGGACTTAGTCCTCAACTTTCCCCTTTCGCGGAGTCAGCAGTCGGAACCGTCCGCCGCCCTCGAGGCCCCGTTCTCTCTGCCCCGGAAACGTGAAAGAGCACTGGGGAATTCCCAGTTGCGAGCTTCGCTGTCTTGCCGAAGGCTTCCCAGCCAGCCTTTCCTCCGTTTCTCTCTAGCGATCACACCGCCGGCGGGGAATTGCTCAGGCACACACCGGTTCCGAACAGCGGTCGAGTCGGCCGTCGCCTGAGCAGCCAGAGTCGCGCCTTCCCAGAACGTTCCGCGCCCGTCCGCCTCTTCTTGGCGCCCCTGCTGGTCCTCGCTCGCCTGAACGCTTCAGTCAACATGGCAGCGATCGTCTCCCTGCTGTCCTGGCGGACCTTGCGGCCAGTCGTCCTCGTGCTGCTTGCCCACTCGTGCAGCTCTGACGCACTCAATGTGGATCGTCTTCCTCGTCCCTCCAGACTCGCTCTCGCAGAGACGGCAGCAACCCCCGAAATCAATCCATGGGCCGGCCTCCTGGAGAAATACAACGTCCCTCTGGTGCACGGTGAGTGGTAGGAATCGCAACACAGAGCCTTTCGTCTCCACGTTTTGTCCCTGCGAGCGGATGTGTGCCGGCACCGCAGCAACGCGAGGCTCGAGCGACGGCGCGTGGACGCACCTGACGCACATCCCTTCGTCAGGGAACCCGGCTCTCCTGGCGTAGTCTTACCGTCCTTTGGTTGCCAGTGCGTGCCGGTGCGATCCTGCACGGTCCCGAGATCGCGCGCCGATTCCACACACACACAGCGCTCTCTCCACCTTTGTCAGTGGCAGATTGGATTTGGACGAGACAGAAAGACCCGCCGGCGACGAAAGCACCGGCCCCGTCCACGCTTTTGTGTGATCGAGCTCTTCGGACACCCTCGCGAGCGGTACCTCTCTGCAGGTGCGCTCTCGGGCTGTCCGGGGGAGCAAACGGGGCAGAAACCTCGTAAGCGGCGCCGATAACAGCTCGTCACGCAGGGTTCTTGAGCATTCCGTTTCCCACGAGGAAGTGAGGGGCTCTACGAACGAGTAGAACGTCACGCTCTGGTGTTTCGTTTCCGGCTCTTTCGCTCTCTGCGGTTGTGCGTCAGGTTCTGGCGTGTACGTCGACCTCGGGAACACCAAGCGGCTCCACGGCAAGAACTACCGCGAGCCCGGAGGCTTGTGCCCGAACTTTGGCAAGTACATCGAAACCCACCAGCCAACGAGGAACGCAGAAATCTGGCCGAACAACTTCTTGAAGCCTGTGCCCTACGCGAAATCCGCGCAAGACACGAAACCGCTCGGAGGAGGATTTGCTATGCCCATGACTGTAATCAGTCCGAAATCGCTCGATGAGCTGAAGTACCACGCGCAAACGTTTGACAAAAAGCCCGACGCTTCGGATTACGCCAAGAAGTTCGTAAAGGACATCAAAGACGACTTGGGCTACTGCATCTGGTGGGCACGAATGACTTCCGTGCATGACTCGGATGCGGCGGCCGTGAACATGTCGAAAGAAGACTACTACCGATACGCCTTTGCGTACGACGCGAAAAACTCCACGTGCCACATCATGTATCTGAACATGCAGGAGATGACGGGCGCCGGAACGTACTGCAAAAACGGCGATTCGGGTCCAGACCTGAGTTGGTACTGCTTCAATCCGAAGAAGTCCGTGGACAGCGGCCTCGTCTGGGGAAGTGCCTACGCGCGACTCGACCATGCAACCGCATGTCCGGAGCACGGTCTGAAGAACGTCCACTGGGGGCAATGGAATGGGGTGTCCTGCCAAAGAATGGCTGTCCGGAAGCGGATCTCCGTCAGCGACGCGGCGGAATGCGCCACGCAGCTGTTTGCAAACAGCCCAAGTGACAACCCGACCAAGTACGTCGGCGACGAGGGACGTGGACTGGATAAAATCTACAAAGACTTCGTTGCAGTTCTGTTCCCAGCGGGAGCCGGCGGGAGCGATCAGCCCCACTCTCGCGGAGCGGGGGTTAACTGGGCGAACTTCTACAAGGCTGGAAACACATGCGAAATGTACGATGGCGTCCCGGACTGCCTGACGTCGGCTCCAGGCCAGTACGCGTTTGTGAGTCTCGCGGACCCGGACCCGAACAACGCGCAGCTCCCGCCGTGTACACAGGACAGCGACGGCATCAGCATTCCTTCGAACTCGTGCACCTGCGCTGCCGGCTCCCTCTCCGGAACGACCGCAGGGGCGAAGTGCGAAGACGGAAAGTGGATAGATTCTTCCGTCCCCTGCACATGCGAGCGTAAGTGTCCGGGTGTCTCGACACAGGAGGCTGCTGCGAAACCCGGAGAACGCACAGCCAGTCGTGAGCCCCCTTAGCGCAGAGCTGCTGCTACGAGGTGCCGAGGCGCTGCCAATTTTTGCCTTCTTGGAACCGCCTTAGAACTGCAGTCTCTCGGGCACGTGCCTGTGCACCCCCGCGCCTCTCGCATTCCGCGTTCCTACCGCGGAGGCTGTCTCCAGTGTGCCTCGAGAGGCCTGGGGTACACTGGAGGATCCCGTGGCCTTGGCGGTTCAGACTTTGATGGGGGACCTAAGGAAAAACGGGGATATGCAGTGCGTACTTGTGTTCTGTCCGTGTTGCCGTACTTCTCAGCCGACGAGGAAGACGACAGTGTCAACGTCTGGCTGATTGCAGGTCCATGCATTGCCGCCGCCGTCCTGCTGCTCGGAGGAGCGGCGTACTGGATCGCCCGAAGGTACGCGAACTCCCCGTGAAAGCAGCAATCCGCGTTCTCCTGCTTAACTAGGCAGGCAGTCTCTCTTCTTTTTCCACTCTGTGTAGGCCACCGGTGTATTCGGGTCCAGACACGCCGCGAATTAACTGTACTTTTGGTGGCTTGGCAGGAACTGCCTGTATAGCTCGACCTGTGTATTTCTTGGGTTCCCCCGGGTTTGTTGTGACAATGCGAGGCAACGGTGACCATTAAAAAAAAACCATACGCTACACACTGTAACACTGTGAGATCCCGCATATCCATGGCAGTCTTTCGTGTCGGATAACGCGGTACACACATGAGCGGCGTAGCCTAGTCACGCTCCTCGCCATTCGCTCGACATGCGATATTTCTGACGGAGTCCGCGATTGACTATATCACCGTGAAAAGTAAAGAAAGATTGCTTGAGGCGCTGCAGGGTGTTCAGGCGTGTCTCGTACCGGCACGCCGCGTCACTGTCTCTAAAAACGAGGCTCAAAGTGGAGGTACCTTACAGCGGTAGCGCTTTCTCGTGAACGTTCGCTTCAGGAAGAAGGAGGAACCGGAGGTTGGAAAGCCCAACATCGTGGACGAGACAAGGGAGCACGCGGTTCGAGCTCGCCAGAACCAAGCAGATTTGCTACAGGAAGCGGAGCCTTCTTTCTGGGGAGGTGCGCTGGGGTAGAGTGCGAGGGGAGCATCGCACACTTGTCACCGCTGCCGCGATCATAGATGCAGCTCTGTGTCATGGGCGTAGTCGAAATGTGCTCCGCGGGAACAAACACAGAGCTCCGGGTTTGCGGGTTTTCGCTCCCGTGATCATCAGGAAGCGCGTGGTCTTCGCAACAGAGGCAGCCTGAGTGCGCTTTCGCGTTGCTGGCGGGTCCCGTAGAGAGACAGGGGTGCCCTTTGGCAACAGGTCACCTGTCTCGTGGTGTGTGGTGTCCAACTGCTGTGTGTCGTTTCCGTGCAGAAGCTGCCAGTCAGCCCACAAACGTCATCCTCGAACCCGGGGCAATCGACAGGGACTTCTAAGGCCTCGGTGGTTCTCTCCGTGGCGCTATACAGGCTTACCGTGCTGCCCAGTGCAGCGCGTTTCGAACTTTCCAGTTTCCGACAGATGCGAAGAATGTCGCGCTGTGCGGCATGTGTAATTTGTGCGGGGTGACCGGAGAAACGCGCCGTCGATCCACTTGCCAGGCAGCAACCCCTCCCCTCTCCGTCGCTCGCCGAGTGCGACGATGACGCTTCAAATTGTCCATTTTTTCCAAGAATGACGGTGCACGACTCGCCTCGACTGGTGGCAGTCCGTAATCTTCCAGTTCCGTGAAGAAAGTGTCTACCTATACGAGAATTTTTTGGAAGATACAGGAGAGGTCAGAGAGGAGGCTGCTGCGCATGTGTCACAGGCACTCTGTTCCTGTTCTTTTTTTGTACCGTTTGCTGTCTGAAGATGCTCTGCTCTCTATTTTCGCCGACGTCTTCCCTGCTTCCTCCAGGGAAGGAGGTTCCTGACCGATTCCTCCGTTTTTGCCAGCACCTCAAAGGAAAAGGATTCGTCCATTTCCTAATGCTTCACAACGGCTGCTTACACATCGAGGCACCCGTTTTGCCGACCGCTCGCGCGCACGGTTACGGAAGTCCCACACACACCAACCCCTGTTCTTTCCCACGACGGCTTTTTGGGCGAAATTCTGTGTTTAGCTCGAGTCTTTTGGGACTTTCCACACTGTTTTCGGCGAACAATGCTAGCTGCGACGAAACCGCAGACCGGAGTTGTGCGCGCCCCTTCGAAAGTCGAGCAGTGGCCTAACGAGCCGCACGTTACAAAAACTTACCGTGTGAACAGACGAGACACGCCTCAGAGTTATTTGTCTAACTTTTTGCTTTTAACTTTGCCCCGAATTCCATCGAAAGTTCTCGACTGCGAAGGGCTGAGGCTTTGACAGTTCTGTGGAGCCGATGACGGCAACGAGTTCCGAGTTGACATAAACAGAGTCGTGTCAGGGTTTCTTCAGCACAGAGCGCGGCTACAGACCGCTGCGCAGCAACACACCGAAGGACGCGGTACACGCACGCGTGGCGAAGTAAGCGAGACGACGTTTGCAGTGACAGCAGAAGCAGAGAAAAGAGGTGTACATGTGCGTTCGCGTGCATACACGCACGCATTCCGGGATTGCTCCTTGCCCGTCAACTCTTTCGGATTCGACCCCCCCAGCGGCAGCTGCAGGAGAAACAGCCCACGAACAGTTTTTTATGCCCGGTCTCTGTTCTTCGCTTCTGCCTAGAAGCGCTAACACACTCCCGTTTTTTGTCTTCGCTGGTCGACCGGAATCCCCGGATTTTCTCTTCGCTCAACGTTCCGGCCCGTCGTTTATTTCCACACCTTGCTGTCGGCGATGGGGCGACCCTGAATGTCATCGCATGCGCACCAGAAGTCCGCCACCAGCTGCTTGTCCTTCTCGCTCGCGTGGTCCAGTTTCTGCCACGTGTGGTACTCGTACGACGGGTGCTCCTTCATCAGGCTGGGCACGTCCTGGCCGCGGAAGAGCCATACGCCCTCAATGTCGAAGCAGCCGTTCTCGCCCATGACGTCAATGACGCCGAACGAGTACTTGCGGAAGGCGGGATCGATGCGCTGCATGAAGCCACCGAGCTGGTTGGAGGTAACGAACGCGACGGTGCACTCGCCCTCGAGTTTCTGGTACTTCATGTACCAGAGAGAGTAGCCCGCGGTGTCGAGATGCTCCCAGAACCACTTCATCGCTGCGCCGTACAAGTCCTTCGTGTTGGAGTACACGCGCTTCCACTCGTTCAAGTCCATCGACGGCTCCGGCAACAGGTCCAGTTCACATTTCACTGCGGGCTTTTTCGCGGGTTCATCGTCAGCGGCGCTCGGTGCGGGTTTGGCGGATGTCTCCTTCTTGGCGCTAGTCGCCTCGGGAGTTGCGCTCTTCGCCTCGCCAAAGACTTTCTTGAAGCTCTTCTGGTTCACGAGCGTCTCGTAGTAACGCTTGAGGAACGGACGCTGGCCGAGGATGGCCGCGCAGTCGACCTTTCCGGAGCGGAAACCGTAGCTGAGGACCGTGACCAGGCACAAGTCGGCAATGGTGATGTTCTCGCCAACCATGAAGGTCCGGGTCTTCAGGTGCGCGTTGACTGCATTCAACGCCTGAGACAAGTCGCTCTGTGCGCGCTCGGCCACCTTGCCGCCCTGGACTAGGCAGCACATCGGAATCTCAACCTCCAAGGTCGAGAAGTCCAACCACATATCCACCTCTCCTTGCTCGGCGAGAGTCTCGCCGTACAAACACTTGTCCGCGCGCAGGCGCGCGAGAAAGCGGCAGATCGCGTTGCTCTCAAACAGGCACACGCCGCCGACCTCCGACTCGAGCAGCGGCAGACGCCCGAGGGGCGACTTCGCCAAGAACGCCGGGTCCTTGTCGTCCTTGCCAACCGTGAAAGGCACAGTCTGGAGCGGCACGTCCAGGAAAGCCGCCACCAACTGGACTTTCCGGCCGCGGACGTCGTCCTTGGGCGTCAAGAGTTTCTGCACACAAAACGCCGAAAAACAGAACGAGGAACGCGCACCCGTTAGGTCACGGAAACGAAAGCAACCGCGTGGGGAGGGAAGCCGCGGGGTTGCACATCTCGAAAGGCAAAGAAAGAAGAGACGTCAGACCGCGGCACTGGAACGCGCAGCACCCGGCAACAGTCGAAGCCAACCGGCTGTCGTGGGCACGTACAGGCAGCACAGCACTGTTTTTCTGCCGGCAGAAAGGCCGAGAGGGTCCTCCACTCTCTCCAAAGAGTTTCGGGCGCGATTTTGGCGCTGCGTCTCTCCGCACGCGTAATCTGAGAATGCGCGCTGGACTCTCGGTGAAAGACAGAGGCACCTAAGCGTGGGGGGTGATTCCACTTTGGAAAAAAACGCGTTTCACATCACACAAATGTTCACGTGGAGGGTTGCACATCAGCAGCCCCCACCCCGGCGACAGCCGTTCCCGATTCGACGGAAACGCGTGTGTTTCCTCGGAGCCCGCACGCGTCGCAACGTATTTCTGGCGGCAAAGGAAGCGTTGGGTGGAAAGAAAAATCTTTCGAGCACGGCACCGAGAGAGGCGCAGAAGCGCTCGCAAGGATATGCGCACGAGGATCCGCCTAGGAAAGCGCCGGGGCAGGGCCGGTCAGTCCCGAAGGGAAATGCCCCGCGCGTGGTCTCCAAGGGTGAAAACGCAGGTTTTTCTTTCTTTTCCAAAAGTGCAACGGGGCGCGTGCCGGAAGAAGTGGAGGAAAAGCGACAGGCCTCCGCTTCGTTTCGTTCTGCCGGGAAAACGCACGCAGTGGGGTGTTTGGCGGGTCTCGGGGTGTGAACTCGGGGGACTGAACAAAAAACGGGAAAACGCTTGCGTCTAGCGCAGGAGGTGAGGGCGTTGACCTACCATTTTGACGGCGAATGAAGAAAAAGACAGAGAGATCGAAGCGAGAGAGTAGGGGAAAGGCAGAAAGAATGGTGATAAAGCGCGGCGTTCACGCTGTCTCCCAGATTCGCACAACCCGAGAGGGGCGAGAGCACTGAAAGGAAGAGAGAGACCGTCCTTCTGCCGCCTCTCCCTCGTCCTCACTATGTGTCCACAGAGACGGGCAAGAGAGTCCGTTGCATGCACTTTACGCTGTGCCTCCCCCGTCTCCGCGCGAGAGAGGCAGGGGGTGGGAGGCTCTCTGCCTTGAGTCGACGCGGGTGCACAAATCGGACCCGCCACAACTTCCGCTGTGCGCACTCTCCCCCCCCACGGATGCAGAAATCGATCCCGCCCCTCTTCTCGAATGCTGAAAAAACTGGGAGAGCGACGCCCCCTTCATCTTTTTGAAAAACCTTGTCGCTCACCGCTCTCCCTTTCATCTGCAACGCACTCTGGAGTTAAACGCAGACACTGGGGTCGGCAGGGAATTTGTAGACACTCCTTTAGACACAGATAGGCATTTTGAGGAGTGCGTCTTGATCACGCCTCGCGCTCCCCGAGCTCCCGCCAAACCGGGCGCCAGACTCGTACGTTTACGGCGGATTTTTCCAGGACTCTTTTTACCACTGAGGCGGCGCTGTATCGAGTGGGGGCTCTCACCACGGAACAAAGGCAACTGAGAAGATGTGCCGTTAGTGGCAGGGGTGCGCGAACAGAACAACAGCGGAGAGGATTTTCGGCTTCACCCAGTGAGGCTGCCAGACTTTTTACGCAGTGGAGACAAGGCTCGCCTGACCTGGGCAGTTGTGTGCGAAGGAAAGGGATACCGGTGGATCTCGATCAAGCGGAGGCGAAAGAGAGAGACTTCAAACGCGAGTGCAAGTCCTGGTATGGACGGGTTTGGCTGTGTTGGGAAACGTTCCTCGTAGCTACAACATGTGGTTGGGGAGCGGCAGACTCTTCTCGACAGGTTTCGTGCCGCACCTGTTGTTTTAAACCACTCAATCAGGCAGAATAGTTATAGCGAACCGTTTGAATCAAGACCCGCAGAGGCGGCGTCACTCCATTCTTTTGGTTTGGACCGAGCTGAGTCCTCAGTTTAGGTAGAGGAATCCTTTGTTTCCAGCTTCTGCCGTTACATTCAGGAGGATATGGTTTTACTCGATGGCTGTATGCGCTCACAGTGGAATAACGCAAATCGAATAAACAGAGGCCCCTGCCGTATACAGCCGTAAACAGGACGTCGAAGCGTGGACCATCAGTGTTGCCCTCGGGCACACTTGTGTTGAGATGCCGGTCCTCGCGGTCGCCCAGGCAGCAGCGGCATGCGTGTGCGACTTTCTTCGACATCATGTCGTCGCAAGGGGGCGGGAGTTCAGGCACCTGCACTTTCTGACGGAAAACCCTAACCAAATTCCGTAAAAATGGCTTAAACCCGCGGGAGAACAGCCAGCTCACACCGCTCGCAGATCCAGTGCCAGGTAGCTGAGGTGTCTGTACACCGGAGACAGCTACCCAGGCACGAAGAAAAGTAACAAGGGAAACGCGTGATTTGCTCGTTTTTCGCCGGTAGTAAACTAAAGGGGATTTTGAGTTCATCCAATTCGCAGGCTTTCTTTCATGCCTCTCTTTTCTCCGCTCTGTCGCTGAAGTCCTGTCTCGTGTCTCTCCGTCCTCGTTCTCCTCGTGTTAAAACCTCTCTTCCCTCGCCGCCACGTCGCGGCATCTGGATCCCCTGGTGTCGTGTCTTGAGAACGCGTGCGGGGACCACGACGCAAACGGCCGTCGCTACCTCACACAGGGAACTCTTCTCTTCGCCGTCTCCTTTGCCTTCTAAGGCCAACTGCGTTCGGGTGTACATTGCCACTGTCGCCGGGGCTCGCCCCGCGTCCTTGTTTCCCGTTCTGCCTCGGAATGCCTGCGCTTCCTTTGCCGCCGGTTTCTCATCAGAGCTCGAAGTGAAGCGCTTCCCTTTTTAGCAGGAGCACATGAGCAACAAATCGGACCTCGCAGATTTCCGTGCCTCGAAACCCAAGGCAAGCGGCCACGTCCCGTCTCCGACGTAGACCCGAAGATCTCTGGCCTCTCTCCCTCTATCGAATCAGATTCCTCGACAATTCCTGCGTCGCCTTCGTTTGCTCTCCGCTCCTCCGTCTTCTCGCTCTCTTGCTGGGGTGTTTCTCATTGCAGGCAGCAAGACGGTCGGAAACGAAGGCGCACGGAACTGGAGGGACGAGGGTGGGAGAGAGGACGTGGAAGAAACAAAACTTCCGACCGGAGGAGACGCGCAGCAGACAGAAGAACAAAGAGGATCGAGGGGGAAAGAAACCGAAAATGGCGTGCACAGAAGAGGACGTTCAGCAGTTCATGGCGGCGACGGGTAAGCGTGTTTTGCTGCGTATCTTTAACAGGAAAATGACATCCTTCCCCGCCCTCCAATCCCCAGGCATTTCTGCACACAGTCGCTTGCATCTTCCGTCTTGCCTTCAACTTCTCTGCTCTTTTCCTCTCCACTTTCTGGCATCCTTCTTCGTGGATTCTTTCTTCTCCCCTTGTTCTCTCTCGGTTCTGGTCGCCTTCGTTCTGGGCGTACCTCTTGCTTTTCCTTCGGGTGTCGGTTTGCCTTTTCTTTTCTGTTTCTCGCTTCGCGACTCTCTCGGCGTCTCCTCTTTCTCCGTCCTACATTTGCTGCCGCCCTCTGAGTCCCTTCTGTCCTCTCGCAGGTGTCTCCGATCGCGAGACTGCGACGCGCTACATAGAGGTGAGTTCTTCCTCTCGAAAATAGCCGGGACAGAGAAACACACTTCTTCCCTGCTTTGCCCGAAAGCAGCTCTCCATTGCATGCAGTATCTCGGCTGCTGAAGGCGTCTCGCCTCTGGTCTGACAGCTCTGAACACCGTCTCGTTTCTTCGAGAGACAGTCAAGCATCAGCTTTTCGCCGCCTACCAACACGCCTTAGTGTCGCCACTCCCCTCCAGAGGAAAACTCGTCTTTTCCCTTTTTTCAACTTACGACGCTCGCTCACTCCGAGCAGTGCTCCGCCTCGAGTACCCTTTTCAAAAGGCCAGTGCGTGTCGTGTCTGGACACTCGGCTGTTTTTCTCTTTGCAGATGGCTGTGGGAGACTGCAATGCAGCGGCGTTGCTGTTCTTCGAACACCAAGAAGAAGGCATTTCTTTCGGCTCTTCCCCTTCTGCGCCGCCTGCCGACTCAGCCGAGAGCAGGCGCCGAGGAGGGACGCGTGCGCAGGGTGTCTCCGCAGCAACCCAGGACGCGCCGTCTTTCCCTTCGCGCTCGTCTTCCGCTTCTGTCTCGGCGGGATCTCCGCTCTCTTCTCCCCATCCTGGGGCTTCTGCTGCACATCTAACCCCCGAGGAAGAACCTCGGAGGCCCGATCCTTCGTACAGTCAAACGCTGTTAACCCGTGAGGGACTCAAGACGAAAGAACGCGAAGGCGAAAGAACCCTAAAAGGGGAATCGCGAGCACGGATTCGCATACTCCGGCGCTTCACTCACGGGCCGAGTCGGGAGAGTGGAGAATGCGAGGAGAGAGAAGAAAAACGAGACAAGAGAAGCAGAGGGCTGTCTTTTCTCCGAACCCAGAAGGGGCGAAACGAGATGTGTCGATCTCACCTTTCTCACTGTTGTCCGTTGCTTCTTTCTCGACTTTTTATGTTGTCCTTCGGTCGCGTTATCCTCCCTTTTTCCCCCCCAGCATTCCTGTTCAGCACTTCTCTCCCTCTCCTTCCCCTTCTTCCGTGCCGCCCTATTCCTCAGCTGGTCCGTTTTGTGCATTCTTGCAGAACCTCTGTACGGCGAGACTGCGACGGACGACCGCGCTGCCTCGGCTGCCGCAGCGGCATGTAAGAACCTCGAACTCTTTTTGACTCTTTTCCCTCTCAACGCGTCCGCTGTTCCTCTCTTCTCTCTCCTGTGTTGTCGCCTGGTTCTCTGTCTCGCTCAGAGCTTTTGTCTTCTTTTCTGCCGGCTCCGTACCTCTTGTCGCTTCTTTTCTCTCCAGCGCTTCCTTCCCCGTCGCGTTTTCTCCTTTGCGCGCATCTTCTTCCCGAACTTTTTCTCCTGTGCCGCAGCACTGCCGTCGAGCCTCACCGTGGCGATGGACGCCGGAAGTTCGGCGTTTGCGGGTTTGTACGAACCGCCCAAGGCGCTCGTCTGTACCCTTCCCTTTACGGAGGTGCGCCGCAGAACAGCGAAGAAGTGGGAAGAAGAAAACGGCGCAAAGAGGATCTGCGACGTGTCGCGGGGGGCGGGGCAACAGACAGCCCGGAAGAATCGTTTTCCGCAACGAGGCCCTCTATGCGTAAAAAACGATTCAAAAAACGGTGTTGGAACGCGAAATTGCAGACGGGAAAGACCACGAAAATGCGCGCCCAGCGCCTCCCGCCATGGACACGGCCCAGAACACTCAGATCTGCATCTAGTCTTATTCGGTATCGCGACAGCCTAGTCGACAGCTTCTTTTCACCTATAAAACGTTCCATACTTTACGTACATTCATATATATACATATATGTACATATATATGTACGTATGTATACATGTGTATACATACATATATATATATATGTGCATTTTCAACGCTATATGCATCTACGTGTCTGTGCTACACAAATGTATGCGAATGAATATGTATGTATATGTATGTATTGTAATGCCGTGG
Source organism: Neospora caninum Liverpool (assembly GCF_000208865.1). NCBI lineage: Eukaryota > Apicomplexa > Conoidasida > Eucoccidiorida > Sarcocystidae > Neospora > Neospora caninum. Next base: position 3,455,342 of record NC_018398.1, on the reverse strand, counting down.
TCAGCTGCAGTCCACGCCGATGCTTGTGAGTGCGTATTGCCGTGTGTGCATCTCCCATACATGCCGTGTGTTTTTCATGCGGGGGTGGGGCGAAACGTGGAACTCAGACAAAACGAGGGCGAGTGTCGGCTTTTCAGGCGAAGGTGCTCTGCATGCGCACCGGGCGCTGGCTCCTCGTCAACATCCAAAAAGCGGATGAGTTCGACAGCCACAAACTCAACCGCGACATTTGGAGATCCGAGGTCGTGCAGGTCAGCATCCGCCTTCACACAATTCGACACATCGAGTTCTGCGTCGACAACTTAATCTCCATTCTCGACGAAGTCCATCTGTCGAAGGGACCGCCATGTTTATGCACTCCTCCGGTGTCTCTCCGTCAGCCCTACCTGCATGGGCTCTTTTCTGTGTCCACCTGTATCTCTATCTCTAATTAATATAATACTTGTGGAGACATCTCTATTTTTTCAGAGAATCTTACGCTTTACGTGTATACATAAGTATTTACACAGATAAGTATTTACATATATGGATATATATAAGGATATCTATAAGTATACATATTTTAAGACAAACATGCAGATGTGAACGTAGATTATTGCAGCGTGCGTATTTACCTGCAAACACATGCAGACAATCTTGTAAAAGAACTGAATGTACACATTCAGGTGAAGGTTTCCTTACGCTGCTGTTAAAGCCACACAACGACTGTTTTCGAACCTGAAAATAAAAACTTTTTGCGACATCGAAACTCGGGCGCGTTCTTTTCCACGTCGGGCGCTCAGGATCTGCTGAAAGAGTTTTTCGTGTTCTGGCAACGAGCCGAGTCGAATCAGGAAGGCCGTGTCTTCTGCGAACTCTACAAGGTGGGGAGACGACAAAAACATGTGTCCGTTCTTTCTGCGTTTCGCTTTCCCTGGTCTCTTCTTATTCTGTCTCATGTTCTCCCTCGTATTCTCTTTCTTCTCCCTCGTATTCTCTTTCTTCTCCCTCGTATTCTCTCTCGTTTCCCTCCTGTTCTCTCTCTTATTCTCTCTCGTTCCCCTCCTGTTCTCTCTCTTGCTCTGTCTCTTATTGTGGCTCCTGTTCTCCCTCTTGTTCTCTATCTCTGTTTTTTCCCTCCATTGACGCACCGTCTCTGCACACGCAGTCCCCATTTTTCTTTCGCTGTTGTTCCCCTGACGGGCGAGTTGCGCCACGCTTTCTTCGCCGAGCGTCTCGCTGTTTCTTCTGTGTGGCTTTCCTCCAGTTTTTTTCTCTCTTCTTGAAGGCTGTCTGTGTTAGCCCGCGTCGTGCGTCATTCCTCTCGCTTCTTTGCCGCAGGTGACCAACTTTCCGCACATCGCCGTCGTGGATCCGCGCACCGGGCGCTCGATGAAGCAATGGACGAGTCGCCGTTTTTCCGAGGCGGTCGGCGCGCAGTCGGAACGTAAGGGCGCGCAGCTTGTTTGCTCGTCTGTGACGCGTCCGATTTGTCGCATCCGGCGTTTGCTTCTGTTTGTGTGTTTGGCTGCACAGTTTTCGAGTTCATCGAGCACCAGCAACAACTCGCCGAGGCCAAAGCGGCTGCAGCCCGCGAAAAAGGCCTGTCCTCGCCGTCTGTGTCTCCGGCGCCACCAGTCGCTGCGTCTCTTCCTTCCGGCTCTTCCGCGGGGGGACCAGGCGACACGCCGCAAAGGCGCGGAGAAGAAAACGGAGAAAAGAAGGGAGAAAGAAAAGAAGAAAAGAAGCAAGAGGAGCGCAGCAAACCCGACCTCCAGGCACTCAGGGAGAAGCGCCTGAGGGCTTTGGAACAGCAGTCGCGGCGCCACGAAGAACAGTGAAGCTGCGGAAGAAACGGAGACAGACGTTCACGGCACGCGGAGACAAAAGAGAGGCGAAAAGACAAGAAATCGACAAAACACAGTGGACATGGCCGCTCGCCACCGTAACACAGTAACTCCAAACAGTGCATCTTCTTTTTGAAAACCCCCCATTTGTAGTTACGTGTGGGATATACACACATGCATCATATATATATATATATATATATATATATTTGCACGCCTGGTGACACATATAGGGAAATTTGTATTTTCTAGGTACCTATATGGGAAGCAAGGGTGATGCGCGTTTCCTGCATTGTCCGTATTTCTTGTCGGATTTTCTTTTTCAAACGGGAGCGGTGGCGGCGGGTCGCTGCAACTGCCGTCGAGGTGACCAGTCATCGTGCGCGCTGTCGTCCAGCGAGGCGTATCGGCTGCACATCTTGTGCAGGTTTACATTTGTAGACACACATGGGTGCGCATCAGAGTATACACATTTGTGAGGCTGCGGCGGAGGTTTGTGACCGACGAGCCGCCTCGTCTGTTCCGGTTGTGTGGCGGTCCAGCGCAAGCGTCCTGCGCAGTCTGTGCGAAGAGCCCTAGCTGGAGCCAAGGATATACAGAGATAACTGTGGAGGGCTCTCTATGCCGTCGCACGGGTACATGCGCTTCGCAGCCGTTGTACAGGCCTTCTCGAGGGTGTTTGAGTAAAGTCGGTTGCGTTTTTGTGACACTTTTCTTGTCGGTTTCCCGTTTTAAATCCCCGGTCCCGTCCTCTTCGCACGTAGACTGCAACGCCCAGCCGTTGCGTTTGAGAGAGAGACGCTCCCCTCACGGTATCCTCTCGCAACTACTGCTCTGTGAATGAGGGAAACGACAGGGAGAAAACAGGTTAGAGAAAGACCGGCCGACAAAGCCATGCATAGAGAAGGTACGCTTCGCGGAGACGATGCCGGGGACAGAGAGAGGCCCGCAGAAGTCAGACAAATTTGCTTTTTGGGAAGTTTTTTCGCAAGGTTCACAAGACAGCCAGCATGCACTGCGCGCATAGCAAGTCAGCGTGCGAGTCGCAGAGACGGAGAGGCCTCTATTTGGCGCCGGACCGCAGGGAGGCGACAAAAAAGGAGCGGAACAGGGACGTGAAACAAATGTGCGCGGCGACGCGCCTGTGTCCAGTGCGGCTCAAATTTCGTTTCTGCTCAACTCGAGCAGACATGCACCGGCTCTTCTCTCCCGACAGCGCGTTACCTTTTTTGTGGAAAAGACGAAAACTTCAAACGCTAAAAGACACGCGTCTGGCGTACCAGATGGCAGTCTGTGAGGTCCTGACGGCTGGTCGAGAGCGAGGCCGCGAACTCGGATCGGTCTCATGCGAAAGAGCCGAAAACGCAAAACGGAGACAGCTGCGGGGTTCCCTTTCTTGGTTCTGTCGGAAGCCGAAATGCCCCGCTTCCACGGAGAGGCCCTTTGAGAAGAGATAGCTACGGAAAGATCACAAAGAACGCCGTCACTGACAACTCGGAGCGTCTCGACACCTGAAGGGACATTTGAAAGACGGGCAATGTGACCGAGTCTTAAAAGTGTCCTCGCCCTGACAGCCGTTTTTTCAAGCGCCAGAGCGCCTAGGCTGAAGAGACACCTGAGCGAGAGCCTCTCGCTCATGAAGCCACGAGGATGAAGAAAGCGTGTGTTTACTGCCGTCTCGTTTTCCAGAGAAGGGGAAGAAAGAGAAATCCCGCAGCGGAAGACGATGAAAGCCGGCTTTTTCTCAGCTTCTCAGTTCCTCTCTCTGGCACGTGTGTACATGCGCATCATAAACAGGAAGACACGATGCACGTCGTGGACCTCAAAGAGACACTCTCGTCCTTCGCTCTTTTTCTGCTCTACCGTCTCCGTGAATTCCCTTCTCGCCTCGGTGCTTCCTTGCCAGTCTCTGGACGCCTGGTATCCGCCTGCACGGCGCGTCTCGACGAAACCGTGTCGGGCGAGGCCCGGGGACCCCACATGGCTAGGTGGGCTCCAGAGGGACAGGGGGCGGAGCCGGCCGCGATCGCGTCCAAACGCAGCGCCTCTCAGTGCAGCCCACGGTCCGAGTCGGTGTGAAGAGGGCCTGTCTGCGCTACCTTTGCGATTACTCCTGCCTTCAGCAGAGAGCAGAAGAAACAGGAAGAAAGGAGACAGACAGGAAAGGCAGGGCGGAGCCGGCGCGCGTAACGTGTCTCTTTGCGTCGGCATTTCAAGGGGCGGAGTCTCCGCAGCTTCTCGCGTCGCGCCCCCCGAAAAGAGCAGAAAACGAGAAGACAGGAGACGAGACAGGAGGGACGCAGCTGACGAAAGCGAAGAAATCGAAGAAGGCGAAGAGTACGACGCAGATGCGGAAGAAGAGGAAGACCGGCGTACGGGCGGAAGGAACGAGGAGCTTGGCTCTTTCTCGCAGGTGCACAACTCGAGTAACTTCTGAGAAGAGGCTGTCGTTTGCGGCTTGGTTTTGTGGTAGACGTACAGAGCGGCAGCGAGGAGAAGCCACAGACCAACCGTGCTTTTCCGTCCAACGAGAAGATCGGGGACGGGCACAGGTTGCTCGGAGGCCGCCGTCGTCACCAAAGAGAAAAGGTCACAGAGAGAAGAAGAAGAAGAAGAAGAAGAAGAAGAAGAAGAAGAAGAAGAAGAAGAAGAAGGCAACTCCGAGTCCTTCTCCCTCTCCTGTTCACGCTTCGTGTTTTGTGGTGTGAAGAAGGGAAAGTCGAAGACAGAGAGACGTTGACGAAGAACGCTCTGCGCCGCCTCTCTCCACCGTTCTTTTTTCACCCCTTTCTCGATCTCCCGGATGCCAGTTGCTCCTCTCTCTAGCTCGCCGCCTTCCCCCATTTGTTCACGACGGCCCGACTCCCGGAAACCGAAAGCAAGAGAAGACTGAGAAGACGAATGAGAAATCGAAGAGACGAGAGGGGAATACGTCCGAAGCGGTTGGCGCGTCAGAGTGGAGAGGGTGAGGTGAAGAAAAAAGGAGAGAGAAGGTGAGGAACGTAGAAGGAGGAGAAGAGGCCGAAGACAGAACTCTTCAAACACAGTGACACCGAACTGGGAGGCTCCCTTCTCTCTTTGGAGAGAACAGAGGCCACTGTAGACACCTGGAGAGAAGAGGAGGACTGCAACGACAGCAGCATTGCATGCAATAACAAGTTCTGAAAAGTCCACGGAAAAAGACGCATCTTCTTGTTCCTTCTCGCCTCTCTCTTCTTTCGCTTCTTTCTCTGCTTTCCCTTCCCTCTCTTCTTTCCCTTCGCTTTCTTCTTTCCCTTCGCTTTCTTCCTTCGCTTCGCTTTCTTCCTTCGCTTCGCTTTCTTCCTTCGCTTCTTTCTCTTCTCCGACTTGTTTGTCCAGGTCCGGCGTGTTGCCCGTTTTTCCTTCTTCCCCCTCGTCTTCCGCGCATGTTTCTTCTCTGGTCCCGTCTCGGCAGCCTCTTCTCGTCGGCGTTTTCTCTCCCGTCATTTGGTCCTTTGTATTTTTTTGAATCTTTTCAAGAAGCGCAATCGCTCGCAGCAGGTGAAGAGTCGCCGCTGCGTCGCCCGAGACCGCGCACCCTAAGAGGACGAAAAGGTAAGGGTGGAGAATGTCCTGTTTCTCTTTTTCCGCCTTTCGCGCGTCTCCGAGACCCGAACTCGCAAGCGCGTCTCCGTGCTCTTCTTCGCTCTGGGGCGCGTTGCCTTTCCCTTCCTCCCCTGGCGCCTCTCTTCCTTCTCGGCACCCAGCCCTTTCGACGCACTCCTGTCTGTCTGCTTCGCCCTCCGCACTCGGCTTCCCATTCCGTCTTTTTGTCGCGCGAGAGCACAGGTCTCCTGCGCCTCCTTGGCGGATCCTTTTGCTGCCGGTGGAGGAAACGCAAGAGAGGCGCGCAGAAGCGGCCTCGCGTGCGGCCGAAACCGGGCTGCCGCGGGGCGGGGATGACAGCTTGAGAGAGAGAAGAAGCGCAGCGAGAGGAGGCGGCAAAAGAGGAGGCGTCAGCTCGCCAGCTCCGAAACGAGAAGCGTGCGTCGTTGCATCTTCCTCTTCCTCGTCGCTGAGATGTTCTTCAGCGAGGCCTGTCCCTGCCTCCGCGCTCTCGTGACGCCCGAGAGGGCGTGGACCTGGCGAAGAAACAGAAGAGCGGAGCGCAAGCTGTCTTCTTTCGCTCGGCAAACGAGTGAAAGAAGAAGAGAGAGAAGAAAAGGAAGAGAGAGAAGAGAAAGGACGAGAAAGAGAAAAGTTGTGACTGGTGGGAAGCGAGAGAAGAACGACAGCGGAGCTCCTCTGTACCGCCCGAGGAGTAGAGAAAGGAGGAACACACGGAGCGTGCAACGAGGAAGAAGAGGGAGGATGAGAAGAAGGATGAGAAGAAGCAGGGTGAGGAGAAGAAGGATGAGGAGAAGAAGGAGGATGAGAAGAAGAAGGATGAGGAGAAGGAGGATGAGAAGAAGGATGAGAAGAAGGATGAGAAGAAGCAGGGTGAGGAGAAGAAGGATGAGGAGAAGAAGGAGGATGAGAAGAAGAAGGATGAGAAGAAGGAGGATGAGAAGAAGAAGGATGAGAAGAAGGAGGATGAGAAGAAGCAGGGTGAGGAGAAGAAGGATCAGGAGAAGAAGGAGGATGAGGAGAAGAAGGATGAGGAGAAGAAGGATGAGAAGAAGAAGAAGAAGAAGAAGGCAACGAGATAAAGGGCTGTGACGGTTGCGCGAGGGGAGAGGATGAGAGTCCCGTGACCGTTTCTTTTCGAGGCGAGGGAAAATTGGGCAACAAGGCAGGGTCTTTCTGCGCTCGACGCGAATCGGGAGTGCGACACGCGCACGAATCAGATCGCTTTGAGAAGGGAGCGTTTGTCTTGACCGGGCTGAGGGCGCATGCGAAAGCAGATGTATCTATTGCGAGTCCCTCGCCTCTCTCTTCCATTTTGTCTCCTGATGTCCCTCCTGTCGATTCAAGGAGTCTCTCGGTATCGAATCGTGTGTCGAGGGTGTCGAGCGGCAGAGTCGTCCTTTCCACAAGTCTCTCTTCTCGCGTCTCTTCTGTTTCCCGCCGTTCTTCGCCTCCTCGTGCCTGCGCTTCGAGGGCCTCTCCGCTGCTCGGCCGTCCTCGGGGGTATCTGACTGCAGGCGCAGAAACGCGAGGACTCTCTGCTGCTTTCTTTTTTTCTGCATTCTCCTCTTCTTTATCCGGTCTTTCTTCTCTTTCCTCCTCTTTATCCGGTCTTTCTTCTCTTTCCTCCTCTTTATCCGTTCTTTCTTCTCTTTCCTCCTCTTTATCCGTTCTTTCTTCTCTCTCCTCCTCTTTATCCGGTCTTTCTTCTCTTTCCTCCTCTTTATCCTGTCTTTCGTCTTTTTCCTTCTCCTCTTTTTCCGGCCTTCCTCTCAGGTCGCCCCCGAAAACAGTGTCCGTGGCTCTGACGTACGCGCGCCAAAAATCCGCAGCCGCTGCTAGGGCGAAAGAAGGTTGGAGGGTGCGTTGGGGTTTGAGATCGGAGAGGCGCGCATGCGCGCGGCCTCTCGCGAGAGACTGATGTTTTGGCGAGCAAGGCTGAAGAGGCATCGTGGAAGGAGAAAGAAAAGCGGTACCGAAACGTCGCGGTCCTCTCAGGCGCCTGTCACCACTGGCGCATGAAACAGATGATCACGTGCATATATCCATACACAAATGGTTGCATACACGTATATAACAAAAACATACACAGAAAAAGCGTGTATTTATTCTCCGTCACTGACAAAGGCTCAGGAGACGGATAAACTGGCCCAGACACGAAGTCGAGGAAAAGCAGCCATCTGCTTCCTTCTACACCTACTGACAAAGATACTCACCTCCATGTTTATGTGTACATACACACAGACATGCATACATATACATATACATACATATACATATATATATGCACATACGTCTATGTGTGTGTGTACATCTACCTAGTCACGAGGAGACGTGCATCCACAAAAAAGTTGACAAGAGAGAGAACGGGTGTGTTTGTTTCTATAGAAAAGAGTTTGCGACGGTCTTGTTCGTGGGAGTGTGCATGCGCCGTCACTCCGAAGATGAAGAACGAAACAGGGGAAGTGTCTCTTTTCTCCTCTCCGCATGTACTTGAAAATCGCACAGCATTTTCGCTCTTTCCCTAAAACGTGGACCGCCTGGACGGCGTAAAAACGAAAGGAAAACGAGAACGAAAACCAAGATTGTGCACTTTCCCACCGCCCTCCGACCCGCTCTGTGGTACGTTGCGATCGAGGAGGAACGAAAAAAAATCTGGAAAGAGCCAGAGTGGGGAAATCTACGTCGATGTGTCTTCTCTCTCTTCCTGCAAAAAAACTTTTTCTTCTCTTCGCTGCCGCGCTTCCGGAGCTCGACGGTGCCTCCCTGCGAAAGATCGCACACACGGGTGCTTTCTCTCCAAATCCTTGGAAAAGGACAAAGAGGAAGAAAAGAAAAGAACCGAGAAGGGAGCGTGAAGAAGAAAGAGAAGGAAAAGAAGACAGTCAAAAGCTCTTGAAAACACAAAGTTAGGTTACACACGCTGCCGGGGAAAACGGGTGTCTTGGTACTTGTGTCGGCGGGAAGACACCGGCGACGAAGCGCGGCACGCCCCATGCGAAAAGCCCCCTTTCTGTCCATATTTTCCTTCTTTGGATTTTCGAGCAGTCTTGACTTGAGTTGCTTCCTTTTTTCGGTTTTTCTCTCGGGCGTGTTCTCTGGCAAACAGAGGAAAATGCCTTCCGCTGGTGTCCAAGCTTGGCCCCTCTCTCGCCCGTAGAAGGCGACATCACTGTCGCGGCTCTTTCCTGGTCATGAGTTTTCTTTCTCTTCCTTCTCTCTTTTTTTAGAACTTCTCTTGTCCTTCTCTGCTCGCTCGTTTCTGTTCTTCTCTGTTCGGTTTCTCAGGGCGAGTCTGTCGAGTTCCCGTGCTTCTCTCCGGCGTGTGTCGGAGGCAACGTCACTTCGACGAGCAACAAACGCGAAACGCGGGGAAAATGGAACAGAGTGCGCCTCTCTCTTCCTCCGCTTCTTCCTCCTCTGGTGTGTCGTCTGGGGGGGAGAAGGTGGACGCGACTGGCAAGGCGAGAGCTAACGAGACCGGAGGGCCGTCTCTCGCCTCTGAAGCCGAGAATAGAGAAAAGGAAGAGACCGGAGAGAAGGAAGCACACGCTTCTGGGAGCGGGGGCTGCGGTGCACACCCCGGCCCCAAAGAGAGTCAAGGCCAGAAAGGAGCTACGCGGCGAGGCGCCGGAGAATGCTGCCAGCAGGCGAATGAAGCATCCCCAGACTTGTCTGTGCGCTCCAGAGAAACGAAAGAAGAAAGAAGAGAGGAACGAGAGACAGAGAGGGAATTGCAGAAGGAAGATCTTCACCACGTCGCTGCGCAGCTCGGCGTGGATCTGCAAACCTCGTCGGGCGGCCTTCTCCAGGTTCTCGATCGCGAAAGCCTCGCCACGTAGGAAACAGAGACGCAAAGACAGGGAAGGGAATGGTTGTGAGTGTAGTTAACTGAGATCAAGTCAGGAAATCCTCTGTCGACAATGTGAACGCGTTGCATCCTCGGGCATCCCGTGATACTCAACGGGCGTATGTGTCCACCCGGGCATAAATCGAAACGGAGAACCTCCACGGGAGAGGGGTCTTTTTGGTAAGGGGATTCTCGACGAAAGGGAGCAGAGTCGAGGACGCCTCTGTTAAAGAGCAGAGCGACAAGAAAGGAAAAGAGAAAGTAGCTCCTCGTGATTGCCCGAATGCTGGTGCGTTGGCCTTCGAAGGAGGCGGGGGAAGCAGAGAGATCAAGAGAGCAGGAGCAAGGCATGCGGGCATTCGCGTTTTTGGGCATCTGTGTGTGTGTGTCTGTTTCTCTCGCCTTTTTCCGGTTTTTCTCCTGATGCGAAACGCCAAGAGTCTCTTCCCCCACGGTGTGTCGTCGCCGCCCCCGCTTTTCTGAGTGTCCCCCTTGTGTTGCGCGCGCGTCTCCCGCTTTTTTCGCAGAATGACAGACGAATCCGTCGTGCAGAGAGTCCTCGACCTTCAGACTCTTCTCACAGGTGAGCCTGAAGTCTGGCCGAGGCGGAAGAAGGAGTGGCTCAGAGAAGACAACTCCAGAGGCAAACCCCAGACGGATCCAGAAGCGTTCCAGCGCGCCGGGTCGTGTCTTTGTTTTTGTACCGGATCCAAGTTCTCGTGTGCTGGCGAAGAGAAGAACGCGGGGGCGAATTCGGGGGACGTGTGTGTCCACGGTGTCTGTACAGACGGAAAGGCTTGTGAAGTGCTTTGGCAGTTTCCTGTCTCTTTCGTCTTCTTGCGACTCTTTTTCTCCAGATTTAACGTATCAGGTGGAAGCTGCACGAATGTCGAATTTGTCTCTCCAACGCGAAAACGAGACGCTGCGAACGACGCTCGCCGCGCTGCGGGCTCGGGCCGAACAGGCGCGCGTGGAACGGCCCTACGCCCAAAATAAAGTTTCGCCTGATTCCTCTTCATCCTCTTCTTCCTCTTCCGCCTCTTCGACGGCTCCAACGGGAGCGCATTTGAGGGAAGTAACGAGGAGTGACGAGACGCACCGGCCAACGCAGCCGAGCAACTCCGGCGCTCTCGCTGCAGCCAAGGCCTTCGCCTTTGCAGAGCAAAATCCCCTTATATAAGCCGATCCTCGGCACTCCACAGCACCCATCTATGGACATATATATATATATATATATATATATTTATGGGTATGTTTTCGTGTAGGTAGGTGACACAACACAAAGGAAAGTGCACGTACACATTTATCAGTGTAAATATGCATGCGTATATGTATATATGAATGTGTTGTGTATCTCTGAGTTTCTGTGTATGTAAGTGGATTTATCTGTGGGGATGAGGCGAGTGTTTGCTTCGCCGCAGAAGAGAAGAAAGCACGTGGTCTGTTTCGGAGGTCCGGGGTATTCCTACAGCTCCGGAGCCTTCTGGGTGCAAGCAAAGACCCGGGGCGCACGTCTCCCGGACTCTCTGGAAGAAAGCGGGTGTTCATCTATGGATATATATATATATATATATATACATGTATATATATGTATATGTTACATTGAGATTTGGATGGAGATATCTGTGTGTTAATGCACATCTGCAACGGATATACAGGATGTATTTGTGGTCTTTTTTCTAGTCCTGGGTACATGTATATGTGCCTGCGTGCAGAGAGGGAAAAGCCTCGGTAACAGGGGACGGTGAGGAGGGTGGAGAAGAGGAAAGAATCTGAGACGAGGTGTACGTACATGTGGAGGTGCTTGTCATTTCGCCAATGTGCGGAGCGGGGCTGCCTCAAACCTCTCGCATTTCTTCTCAAGAAGCTTTCTGCTGGAAACGCCGCCACAGTCATCGACGTGCTTCAACTCTCTCCGAACAGGAGAAAATCGGCACCCAAAATGCACTGGACTGTCCACATCTCTTCACAGAATGTCTGCTCATATACGTGCATACATATATAAATATAAAGAGGTAAAGATAAGCATATCTAGATGTATGAGCGTATTGCTTGAGAGACATTGGACCTCGGCTGGAATGGAGAACGAGCGTTTTCTTGCGGAACCTGCGTTTGAATCCTCTCCAGTTTTGTGTGTGGACGCCGACTGCAAGCTCACACATACACGCATGTATATATAACATATTTAGATCGATATAAACACGTAGAGAGTCACCGGTGTGTATAGAGCGATATAAACACGTAGAGAGTCACCGGTATGTATAGATATATATAGAGAGAGAAAGAAAGATTAGACGCGGAAAGGTGCGGAAGAGAGGTTAGGAGAGCGTCCTCTCGACGCGTTGTCGTTTTTCTCCTGCACTTACTTTCTCACTCTTTCCCTTGGAGACATGATCTCATGGAGAGTCCGTTCTCTGTGATTTTCGGGTTTTTCTTCCAAGACGGTCCTCGGATTTTCGTCAATTCTTTTCTTCTGAGCGACAACGCATTTCCACGGGGCCGACTACACAACTGACAAGTCTTCCTGCACGAATACAAATTCCGTCTCTTTCAAGCGGAAGTGAGTGTTGCCTGCGGTATTTCCGCTCCTTGTGTCTACGAGGCACGCCTCGGTTGCCTTTCCTCACGGTCCAATCAAAAAATGGGAGTGTGTATCAAGGCAGGTTCGGTCGACGCTGGATTTCTTGTTCGTACAGCCGAATCATCGAGCATTTCTTGAGGACGTTTGTTTTTTTAAACACAAACGCGCGCAGTTTCAGAAAAAGCTCCGCCAACGCAGAGGGCGAGTCGGCGGCGACTTTTCTGCATCTGGCCGTTCAGTGTCGTGAAAGTTCGTGGCACACTAAGGGGAAAAATAACGATTTGAACGCTCAGCAGAGTTCCGTTTCATGTATGGGATTACAGCGTTACCTATCTGGTGCACGGATCGAAGCTGCGCTGTTCGAAAGGGCTTCTATGAACCTAAATGTACATCGAGTGGTTTTTAGCCGCGGTCTACCTAGCTATTCACAAATATGCATTTAGAGGCGTCTATACCTGCTTAGTGGGTCAGAGAGTGAAACGCTTTGCATGGTGGTTTCGGCATGCAAATGTCTTCTAGTTACTTTCTCTTATTCTCGGGAGTGTGAAACTCAAGTGGTTTCGCGTCTCTCTGTGAATCCACGTGGAAAACGCGGTGACGTTCTCCAGATTCGAGGAAAAGAGAGCACCAGCAGAGTCGCCCGCGTAAGAGATCACAGCCCCCTTTTCTGAGGTTTCTTTTCGTAACTCCGCGTGCTCGGTTCCCGAAGCGATCGGTGCGAATGTGTGTGAGGGATGGGGACTTGTGATACCCGCTCCGAAACACAGCCGAGATGTTTTTCCTCTCGCGCCGTTCCCAAACATATATCTGCATGCTACAGATATCTGCATGTGTCTCTACCCTCATACAGCTCTACTCAGCTCCTGCAACTCTCGAGATTGTCGAGTCTCCAATCACCGGACATCATTCTCTAACCATGAAACGATGAGCGGTTTGGTTGTCTGTGCCGAGAGCCGGCGTCGGTTTCGGCGCCTGTGGTGTGTCTTGGGAAGTTCCCGGGAAGAGACTTTCGAGACACGAGTTAGAACATGGAGACAGGTAGAAGAGACATGAAAACATCGAAACTGGTAAACATGCGATTGGTTAAGAGTTTTTGCAGGCGTTAGACCACTCCTCTTCCGCTCTCCCTTCGAGAGCCCCCAGTGCCTCGCCCCGCGCGCGTTCTCTGCTGTCACGCGTTCTGCCGCCTTTCCCTCGAAAGGGCGAAACGCCAGCACAAACGCGCGTTGCAACGTCGAGAGTCGGCAGGCACAAATCTCGAAGAGACGCGCGAAAGTTCCGCTCACACCGTCTGGGTCTCGCCGATTTGCTTGCGCAGGCGAGCGACTGTGGAGCGCACGGTCGCTGCGGCTGCCGTCTGAAGAGTCCAGGCTCCTCCGGTCATCACTTTCGAGCATCCTCGGCACTTCCAGATCCCGACGGCTTGGCGCTTCGTCGCCATCTGCAGAGAGAGGAACAGAGACGCAACAGAGAGAGAAAAATGCCGTCGCAGAAAAAAAAAACGGCGTCGCCACTTTGACATCTGCATAGAAATTCTCACAAACTCACAAATCGATGTCGAGATACGCGCGCGTCTCTCCATGGCTCTGGGCACTGGGAACCCAGGTTTCCTATACACCTTGTGGATCTCTCGACGTGTGTGTGTGTGTGCACACACACTGCTCGCGAGACAGCTCCGATCGACCAAACAGAGATGCATGTGTGTATCCATTACATATATATATATATATAGTTCTATGTCTATATGCGGACAAACCACAAATCTTCCGAGTTTTTCTCGCTTGATCTGTCGAGATACACGTTTGTGCTTTTGTCCAGGTGTTTTAGGTGTGCGAGCGCGAAGATGGAAAAGACGACTTGGAAGCGTCGAAAAGACGCAGGCTCACCTTGCCGCAAAAGGGGCAGGAATACTTGGCGTGCTGCTGCAATTCGATCTTCTTCACCTGCTTCCTCAGAGAAGCGCCGTAGCGAGTGCCGTATTTACCGACGACTCCGACCTGCGACGCGACAAAACAGGAGACGAAGCGTCTTCTCATCTCTCCAAACTCTGTTCGAGACACCAGAAAAAAGATGTACACACCAAGTTTTGAACAGCTCCTTGTCTTGCGCCTTTCCAACGCACAGACACATCCCTAGCCAAAACACTCATCTGTCAGACCGAGAACAGACGTCGCAGATCCATCTCACGGAGGCGAAGAGACGGAACGCGGAAACGCGTCGAGATTCGTCTCTGCCCGCGCCTGGGCCTTCTCTCCGAGGCCTTCACAAACTGGCGGGGGCTTCCACAGCTGTTGAAGCTCCAGCCAACGCATGCATTTTCCACACTCCCCTTCGGAAGAAATGCGGCGTTTTCGAGAGCCAAAGACGCAGAAAAACACGCCTCGGTTTTGCACCCCGTTGGAACGCCCTGTGCTCGTTGCAGCGACGCAGGCACTCAAAGGACGCTCTTGGAGAGTGCGAATCGAGAGAAACACGTTCGGCACCACAAACCTAACCAAAAACTTCATAAAACGCACAGAGCAGTACAGATATAGATATAGATGCCGCTACACGCATGCATATATACACATATACAGCAAGAGGTTTAAAAGGCATAATTTGTGCATGAAGGCGCATGCTCCCACGCCTACTTCCATTTATCCAAGTAAAGGTATATATATATATATGTGCATTTGATGCCTTTTATCCGCGTATCCCGGGATCTTGAGGAGCAAACTGTTTCGGTGCCTCATACGGGAGAGACACAACGGGAAGGACGCCGAAAACCCACACCGCGTCTCGCTTTTCTCTTCACTCCATGCATGCTGAACTCCATCCTTCCGCAGTGTACGCATTTTGACCACGGCGCCAACAGACCGAACACAGATGAAGCGCATGCAAACCGCCTCGTACTCCCGCGCGTCCATCTCGGTGTGGACATGACTGAGCGGAGAGTGTTTCGAACGGGTAGCGCCCTTCTCGGGAAGGCACCACGGGAAAACTCCACAAAAATTCTAAAAACAACGGGGGAACGCGTGCAGGTACACAGATCCACATGCACGAGCTCGAGAGGAAATGCGAACCCCTGTCCCGACGCGTTTCTCTTTCTGAAGACGCGGATGTCTCTGAAGAAGCCGAAAAAAAGGCAAACGCGTTCTCGGAAGACTCCCAGTCGTTTTAGAACACGAGGAGCACGTGGAGAGAGAGGAAGTGACGGACAACGTAGCATGTGTGCTGAGTCCCCGAGAACCCGGTGAGAGACAAGAAGGGGGGAACACGGGAAAACGGCAACCTCGGGACGAGCCAGAAGTCGAGATTTCATTGGAAAAGGTGGTGGGGATTCCTCTGTTAAAAAAAAGACTTCGCTTCGAGTCCCCTTTCCGGCAAAGGCCCTCAAAACGGTCTTTCCCCCACACCCGTTGTTCTCTTTTCCGCAAGTTTCACGGAAATATTGTCCCTACCTTCTTCGTGCGCTTCGCCATTGTGTTCGAACGAAAGAGGAGTCTTCACGGCCTCAAAAAGGTGAGGAAAGTTCGAAAGAAGCCGAGGAGAAATCGAAGAAAAAGTAAGGGAACGGAGAACCGCACGCCCTCTCGAACATGCGCGCGCAAGTTGAAGCCCACATTCGCTTTCTACCCAGAAGATTCAAGCAGACACAGCGTGCGCCATCAACGAAAAAAAGCTGTCGGCCTCGGCTTGTAAAAACAACAGCGTCGGTGTGCACCGGCTTATATTCGGATGCTTGCCGCGAGAGGATCCTGTGTGGCTGCTACCTGGTATGTGTGTATAAGGCAATCCTGTTGTAAGCCGTCTAGCCTCAAAGTACGGTCGAGTAATAAGCTGAGGCACGACGGAACGCGTTTCTCTGGATATGATGTGTTCTGTAACGGCAAGAAAGCTCACAGAGGAGATGTTCCCTTCCCCGGTCGTGCGGACTTTCCCTCGCCAGTTCCGGCCGTGAGCACTCAGTGAACCAGCTCCACAAACGGAAAGCTTTGGGCGCAGTCGAGATGTTGCTCGAGTTGACTTCGGCAGGGACAAACAGATCTCTGCTCGGGTTTCGCCAAAACATTGTTCTCGCAGTTCCTTTTCGTAAAAGCATGCCTCCAAGGTGGTACCGCCTTCCCGGGGTGTCTAGATGTTTCGGCTCTACTTTGTGGTCCTGGATTTGTGCGTTTCGCTTTCAAGACTACAGAGCGTCTCTCAGGTCGTGTATCGGCTGCTTTGTGCCGTATTGAGAGCGGCGAAACTCGGCTGAAGGAACTGCAGCAATGATTGGAGGCGGTGATTCGATCCCGCAGCCAAGCATCCCCCCAAGACGCCTCACACGACACACGCCTCCTGAAACATCTGGGCCAGCGCCGAGCGTTCAGACGGCCGATCTCCACCGCAAAGCTGCGTGTGGTCTGTGGAGAGACAATGTCTTTTTGTCTACACGCGGCAGACAGTCTGTGTTTGCGGGTGTAATTTCGGGGGCGTTTGCGGAGCTTAAAATCCGGGAAAACGCAAACTGCGGTGGACAGCATTGCGCGTTGGACACCGACGAGACGCGAGGCTGCGCAGATTGGTTCGGCCGTTGGGACCTAGCCGCACCACCCACGGTCTTCACCACTACCTCCTCCGTTCCGCGGGCAGATCGTTCGGAAAAGACGAGAGAGAGGGTGGCTGCGCCGCCTGTGCGCGGCAGATGCGGCGTGTCAGGACTAGTGCGACGCACGAGGCTACCACGTCCAAGAGGCTCTCTGGATATCTTTTTGACGGCATCAATTTAAAAGTTCGTTCTTGAAAAGCGAGTCGTGCTCGACGAAGCTGTTTTGCATTTCGTCGCACTGTTTCGGCGTGTGTAGCCTGGGAAGAATATCTGCAATCTGCACGCTCCTTCGTGAGTCTGCGCGGTCTTTTTCCGAGAGCTATTTTCTCAGGCACGTGACTGAGTGTTCTCTTTTTCCACACCGAACTCAAAATGGACGGAGCTGGCAAAGTGGGCGGCAAGGTCGGAGGAAAGGTGGGCGGAAAGGTTGGTGGAATGGGAAAGGGAGGAAAGGGAAAGAGTGGAAGCGGCAAAGGCAAGAAGGCGCCTCTCTCTCGGGCTGCCCGAGCGGGTCTCCAGTTCCCCGTTGGTCGTGTCCATCGTATGCTGAAAAGCCGCATCAGTTCCGAAGGTAAGAAACCAAAACAGAGAGAGAGAAAAAAGGAAGCTTTGGAACGAAACTGGCGCGAGCGACAGAAACTTCTCTTCCGAGCCACCGTGGACAGGTCGAGACCTCGCCGTGTCTGACCGCCTCTCTCTCCCCTTTCTAGCACCCGCGGCGGACTTTCGAGTTTCGTTTTCTGCCGCAACGGCGCTCTGTGTAGAAGCATGTGCGTCTTTTTCGTCGGGGCTTGGCTACTCGGGGGGGGAGGTCCGTAAAACGACGCGAGACGTGGGCAGACCCAGAAGTTTTCGACGGCGTCTAGTCTGTGTGTCCTTTCCTCGACCGTGTAGAGCACCTGTTGGCTTTCTCCGCGACACACTGGCGTGCAAAGCAATGCGGTTCTCGTGTGATGTGGGTCAAAAGGTGTCCCTCGTCGGAATCGCCACGACTGTGGATGCACTACCGTGTCGGCGTAGATGTTTTTTCAGTCTCCCGTGAGGTACACACAGACCAACGCGGGTTCACACACTTCAGGTGTTCGTACATGAGCACGGTGTAACCATGAGCATGTATGTAGGACTGTTTGTTGGCGTATGTGCAGCAAGTGATGCAGCCACGAGTACAGACACCTGCTCTGCAGTCCATGTTCATCAAGGCGTGGATCGTGAGTGTTCATATGGCATTTTGTTTGCAGCACTTTTGCTGTTTGGCACGGACTGTCTTGTGTGTACGCTTGTGTGCACGCAGGTCGTGTCGGTTCCACAGCGGCGGTGTATGCTTCGGCCATTCTCGAGTACCTCACTGCCGAAGTTCTTGAGTTGGCGGGAAACGCCAGCAAAGATCTCAAAGTGAAAAGAATTACGCCCCGTCACTTGCAGCTTGCCATCAGAGGTGCGTGGCTTTTGGTGCATTCGACCGGTGACTCGAGAGCCACTGGATGTGTGTGTCGCTACAGGGTAGAGCTATTCGAGACATGTACACATTTGAGGAAAACTTGAACGCAGCGATGTGCTGTGGACTCGCAACTCTCCTGGTGGTGCTGTTTTTGCCTGAAAACTAACCGTTCGGCTGTGATTTGCGCGGTGCATCCGTTCCTGGCCTAGTGTGTGGTATTGCTGAACTGGGAAGTCCAGGAAAAGCAAAGTGTGCCGGTGTGTACATATTCCGGTAGACCTTGACGGATAATCTGGCGTAGATTTCGTGTGTAGTAGCTGCTCGACTGGTTCTGTACTCGTTCTTGGATACCAGGCCATAGATATCGTTCCGTTCCTCATGTTTGTACCCTCAGGTGACGAAGAGTTGGATACTTTGATCAAGGCCACGATTGCGGGTGGTGGTGTCATCCCGCACATTCACAAGTCGCTCATGACTAAAGGGCCGTCCACGCAGCCGATGAAGAAGGCCAAGAAATAAGGGAATATTTTTTGCTCATGCCGGTTTCCACGAGACGTCGCTCGCAAATTTTGTCATGCCTGCTGTGTAGAACATGTTTGCTAGGACGCGACGCTGCACATCGGTCTTTTTCTGGGCTGGGGTGACGAAGAAAACGGGAGGAGCGAGTGCTTTCTCCCACTTTTGTCGTTCACAGAAAACGCATCGTCCAAAAGGGGTATCATTCATGTTTTTTTATGCTCTTACGCAAGCATGTTGGCTTTGGATGTGTAAAATCGGGAACCTGGCAAGTCTTGTTATTGTCGGGGGCATGGTCCTCCGAAAGCAACTCGTGTCTATAAGTAAAGAGGGTTTAGATCGTCTTCTCGAGCTTCGATGGTCTCGCGTTGCCTGTTCAGTAGTGGAGCCATGTCGGAGGGAAATATGCGTTTCAACTCGACTTCACACATGTTAGCCCTCTTCCGGGCGTTTGTCTCCTGTGATCGCACACACACACACTTTCGCGTTGGCGTGACTGCAGTAAGGGTGGATCCTCGCGTTTTATGCAGAGGACGTCGCTAGTCCTTCAAACTTCGCTCCCACTTAGCGGCGGGGGCGTGCCGTGCTGTTTGTTTTTGGGCTGCCGTATGCCCTGCCTGTTACGAGCTCTCAGTGGCGCCCGACAACTGTAGCCGATGCACTGTGCGGTATTCAGCTTCGATGGATAGAGTAAAAGACACAGTAGAACGGTTGCAGAAGGAAAGTTACAGGGGGAAAATGGAAACCGCAGCTCGGTTCTCCCCCCTGGCGGCTCTGCTGGCCGAAGATGTCTCGCTCAAAACCATTGTGGCCCCACTGTTGGCGGACAGGAATGATTATCCGTAGTGTGAGATCTCTGGCCTGCAAGAGATCCTGTGGTTAAGATCACGGTGGTGTTCAAACTACAAAGCAGCTTGCCTACGAAGTTCCTCGTTATGCAACACATACAATTTAGGTACCGTAGCACACATCGTCGCATGGTATGGACCTGCGAGTTCGCTGGGGGGAAGACACACCGGAAACACGACTTCACGAACAAGCACTCATCGCGTTTGTTTTTGCACAGGCAGCCGTCCGCATTTGCGATTCGTTCGTTGTCCCCAGACTTCGTATTCGCGCATCGCGCTGACCTCGATTTGGTCCAAGCGTTTCGAAATGCGAAGAGACCATGTGAAGTCGGTCTGGAGCCCGGTCACGCTGACAAGTTGTCAGGGATAGGTGCAGCGGCTTGGCCGTTCCCTATTTAAGGCTGAAGCCACTGTTCTTCGTGGTGGCAGTTCTCTGTGCCGTGTTGTCTGTCATGACGGAAACAAGATTCGTAGACGGAGGGTGGCGCCTGCTACTACGCCTTCGCGCCATTGGCCATCTCCGTGGCTCGGGAGACTGTTTCATTCAAAAGTCAGGGAGCGAGGTCATTCTGGACTCAGTGGTGTAAGCCATGGAGTTATTTCGTAGGTTGTTCTGTTTAGTGTCCTCGATGGGCAGGTTTCAGATACGAAGTCATTGTCAGCAACTATATGTCTCCGAGCACACGTCGATTTGAAGACTGAAAGGGGCTTGGATGCTTTGAAGAGCTCTGCATGGGACTGCAGCTCAGGCTTTTTCGAGGAAGTCAAAGCTGCCGATGTGGCACCTCGGCAAGGCGTAACACCGAGGAGTCTAGTGGTTTGCGGGTTCTTGGAGGGGGCAGGCGGTTAAGGACATCATCCAGCCACACCCGCGTGTATATTGTCCAGATTTGTTCCACTCCTGCAATCATAAAACAAGCAAGTCAGCACAATGTAGCGGCAGCGGTCCGTAGCCACTCTCGGTAGTGCCCCCGGAAACGATCTGGCTTCCTTTGGTTTGCTTCCAATCAGTAAATGGACTCTTCTTCCCTTAGGCGAGTTTTTGATGGGACTAATTTTCGCTGGAATTCACGAAGGAAAGCAATGACCAAAAACGGCTTGTTAGTGGCATAAATGGTGTTATACTAGCATCACCTGCCCATCTTGCCAGCTCTCCGTGGCACACAGAATTGTTGCCTTTTTGTCACAATGCTTCCCAGCTCCCCTGCAAGGCCCTCGTCCTTTGTTGTCTCATGGCACGCATTTCTACATCCCTGTAGAGCCAGGGGGCTGTCTTGTCGTCTGCCAGAGACGAGCAATCTACTCGCATCTCATCGTGTCAGCCACATAACGCCTCAACACTTCAACGGACAACAGCGTATTCCCGGATCGATTCTGACGGTGTTCCAGTTTAGTAGAAGCAGCCCGAGCGACGAGGAGAAAACTGTGGGGGTCTTGCCTTATCCTGAAAAGGGCGTTCCACCTTCGGACGCTGAACAACTGCAACGAGGTGTCGTCCTGTGTATGGATTTTCCGAGATCGGACTCAGCACCCTTCTTACTCGTAATTGGGATTAAGCGAATTGCAAGAGCGGAATAACAATGTACAGTACCAAAGAGGACCCCAAACAGACCGTTTTAATGTTTTGACGCGGTACGTTTCTTGTGCAGAGCATGCACTGCGTGTGTGGCTTTCGGCAAGCGCTTTCGAAAACACCACGAGAGACCATTGGTTTCCTGTCGACGCCCGCGGTGATCCGGTCAGCCGGCGAGGTCAGCAAAACTTGACCCGCTAGTCTTGACATCGACAGCAGAATTGAACGGTGTTTTTGGGTTCGTTACAAAGATAATGCGGCTAAGATTACGTTATTTCATCTAGAAGCTCGTGAATGGAACTGGAGCACTCCAGGCGGGGATAAAAAATATCCACCAAGACACCTACCTGGGCGACTCACCAAGCCCTCTGCTTACGTGTCGCACCCCAGGGCGGCGGGCAGATGTCTGCGCATACATATGGAATCTGTGGTGTCTCGACCAATTAATTGCCTCTAAGACCCATTATGTGACTTTCCAGGGTTTATTTTGCTTGCGAACGCGCGACGCCTGCCGAATATCCGATGTCTAGCTGGGGTATCGCTGCTTCGTTGAGAGAACTAAACAGCCAAGGGACTCGCCAGTTGCTCTCGAGGCCATGACTACTGTGCAAGCCAACAAGACTGGCATTCCAAGAGCTTCTCGGTCTGGTTGCACAAGCCGGTCCACAAGAGAAAGTTTGTTGGTGTCCACTTCTCATGGGGAAGTCTTCAGCCGGGTCCGTGAAGACCCGTCTGACGAATGTAGTAGTTTCAGCAGTAGCTGCATGCTGCGTCATTCTAACCGTCTGTCACTTCCTTGTCAATCATGCCCATGCTAGACGCCTCCGGCGCTTCAGCGCATCGTCATCTCTCCTGAAGTTTTACTCGTTGGTGAACCATCAAGGCAACTTCGAGGAACAAGCCCCACAGGTTCCCAAACTCGATATCCTCTCGGTATATGGAGAAGGCCTTCCGGTGCAGGAGGCAGAGTTCGACAGCGCTGACTGGCCAGAACTCTTTCCGGTGAATCCGACTTTTCAGCCGGTACAATCAGCCGATGCCAAGCACCGAAGGGGCAGCGCTCCGAATGTTGCTGCCCAGGAAATGCTGTTGTCGGGTGAGGGCGCTTTGGGACGTATCGCTGGTTACCGGCAGCCCCGAAGGTATGGTGGTACGTTACCAGAAACACGTTTTAAGAGAGGGAAAACATCCCCTGTCTATACAGATTCTTCCAGAGCAGGGCTCGATAAAAACAAGGTCGTTGTAAAGCTCAGTGGCGACGTGGCCTCTCCGAGCAGCCCAAGCTTTACCCAAACTGCCACACCGGAGATACGGCCTTCTGATTTCCAGTCATCAAAGAATGATGGGGCGATCGATGCAGATACGCTGTTTTCGGCCGTTACATCGCTTGGTTCAAACATCGACAAACCTAATCTTCCGGGCCCTTCCAGTGTATCCGCGTCTCCTCCCGAAGGCAGTTTGCCGGCGAGTGACCGTCCATCCGTTGACAAGCAGGATGCCGTCCCTAGGATGCCTCAGGAGACGCCTATGGATACATTGCTTGATCCCACTAAAGCGGATAAAATGCTTGACAAGTTCCTGTACCACCTCAAAGACGTGGCAGCAATACAGGCTCAACAGATACGGTCAAATTTGGGAGATCTCTCACAGAATGCCGACCACGTGCAGCTGGCAACGGGCTTGCAAGAGGTCTGCACCAAACTGAAACCACGTGACCTCCAGCCGCGGCCGCAGAAGCGATCGTGGTTGAGCCGTACTTTTCATAGACTAGGACGAGCATTCGGTGCCGTTCGAACAGGAGCTGCGGTTGCAAAAACGAAGATCATGAAGTGGCTGAGATTCCAGAAGAATAGTGACGTAAAGAAGCAACGGTCCAAGACATACACTGTTTTACGTCGTATGGCGTCTCGAGCCTGGGCTCACACAAAGATGTTTGGAAAAAAGGTGGTCGCTCAGATCATGAGAATGTTACCGTTGTTTTTCTTCGTACTCAATACTGTCGTTCTAGGGCTTTCCATTTCCAGTGTGGTTGTCGCCCCGAACCCACTCAGCATCATAGCTGTCGTTTGTGCAATCACTAATATATTGTCGTTTGCTTTTTCTGAGGGAACTAGAATCCGAGGAGTGCAATTGACCCGATCCATTGCGTCTCGGTCTGAGTCTCAGCAGACTGAGCTGTTCGGTCTTGTTTGGGCTGATCTAAAGGCAGAGCAAGATGCCGCGGATATTTCTCAGGTACCAGGAGGGGAACCTGCAGATGCAAAGAGGAAAGCGAAAACCCCAGATGCCGCGGATATGGAAGCAATCAAGCTGTCTCAGGATGTAGACAAAGACAGTAGTGTGCCGGAAGGAGAGTTGCAAGCTCCCCCGGAGTCGCAAACCCTGAAGGCCGTCAGGGCAACAATGTACCAGAACCTGAAATCCAACAGTGAGAAAGAGCTTCGCGACAAACTCAAGAGTGACATCAAGGAGGCCTGGAGGAGTGGGAGATGGAAAGGATTGAACCGGATTCTTTTTGCCTCTCTGCGCCTGCTGCTCGAGTACGCCAGTCTGGGAGTGAAGAATGTCTTGGAGATGTTTGGGTCTGCATGGCTTTGGGTCCTGGTAAGGCTTTTTTTTTCGGGTATAGATCCGAACCAGGTCGATCACTGTTCCAAGAAAAGCGTGTCCGTATTCGAGTAAGGCCATCCACGAGATGCAAGTTGGGAAAGAGTCGCCTATCATGAGATTCATTGCTCATGCGTTAGGTTTGCGTGCTTCAATTTTAGAATAAGTTTTCTTCTCCCGGGGATAGCCGCCTCACTCTTGCGTAGTTACCAGACACATGGAAGCGCGTGAGCGATCCGGTTAGCCACTAAATGCGGAGCAATGCTGCATGCTGACTTTCTTTACAGGACCACGCCTTACGGAAATCAGTGAGGCAACTCCGCATGTTCAAGCTGTTTGGCAAGGTATCCGGTTACGGGGAGAGACTATTCTACTTCATGCAGTGGTGGATGATGACAGCCCGCTATTATATCGAATATACAGAAGCAATTAGGGATCTGGTGGCCTTCATCATCGAGAACTCTTCAAAGATCAGTATGCTTGTTCAAGGTGGTTTGTCACTTGTAGGCGGCACAGGGGGGCCGATATTTTTCTGTGTATTTTTGTGGAAGCTGTCCAAGCCCGCTTGGAAATTATACCTCACAGACGCGGCCCTGAAGACATCTTCGATTCACGAGAGAGCGGCAACAGAGTTCATGATGTCCCAAAAGGATTATCATAACTTCCTCCTCGGCACAAGAGCGCTCGTTGGCGATGCAGAGTACGTTGTATGCACGCCATACCATTCATGCTTATCCGTAGGTGATATCTGTTTGGAGTGGTTTTTCTTGAAACGTATCACTGAGCGTGTGTCTTCCTATTCATCTGCTGACAGATTCATCGAGTTTGTAACCATGGTTACGTGGGTGTAGGAGGGGCGTGTGCTGGCGGCCTTTCGCCTCGACTCGATAGCTCCCTCGCCTCACGAAGGAAGTTTCGCGTGTACGCTGTGCTCGGTGTGAAAACGGGCATGCGCACGAGCTTAACAATGAGGGATGCACCACTTGGTGGCCTCTCTCAGAAACGGCGCCCGGCACGCCGACTCATTCGATTCAATTATTTTGGACCCCGATTGTGTGTGTTCATGCTGTTGCAGTAATGGGCCCGCTCTTGAACTTCACCTACCTCAACATCAGACTACGGAGCTTATTTTTGTAAGTTGCTAACCCCACGTCGACGACCCAGCCGCAACTTTATCGACAGTAGCGCTAAGGGAAGCGTCGACTCCTCGTCAGGAAAACAATTGCTCAGGCTTGAGGATGAGCACTCCTCTTGGCCGCTATACGGTTGAAGCAGGCTTACCATACGCATTAGTTGCCAAATGAGAAAAAGTGTGACCTGTCTCGTTGTTGCGCAGCTAATGGCGTACCTCGAACGGTACAAGTTGCCTCAAGCGGCGCATCGCGTGGGCTTATTGGAGGGAAGTAATCCTATGCAGCAATATCTAGCCTACGAGAGGGTGACGCGACTAAAGGAGCTGGTATCAAGAGTACCGCAAGAGGCCCGTGGCCAGCTTGTCAACCTCTTTTCGGAGCTCAGTAGATGGGACATGACCAGAACATCCGACTCCTTGCACGGCCTCATTATCAATAATCTCCAGCGCTGCGCTATTCTCTGTACGTCATATGAATAATCAGTTTGCGGCGACTCGCAATTCAATCGTGACGAGTGGCGCAAGTCATTGAGGGCGCATTAGGCTTTGGGGAGGAAAGACAAGACTGAGGTGAAGCTACGTTCCCCACGATAGGGCCAGGTGTGTCCAGCGCTTCCAGCGGCAGCACAAAGAACTCGGTCTTGTATGTTCGTAGTCGAGTCCACGCACCGGCAACAGCCACGTAATCAACTGCACCGCAGCGGCTTTTGATAGTTTTCGTGTAGTAAATGTGAATGCCTTTCGGCGGAACTCACCTCCATCCGCAATTTACCAGCAAGCGACACAAACAAATTAGTCAGATCAACGGAGTTCGGACTGTGCTGAGGTTTTCCTGTGCGTTACAGATGGGAGACGAGAGCTGGCAAGGATGATTGAAAAAGAGATGAGGAGGTTTCAAGTAGCTGGCTCAGTCTGCGCCACCACAGACTGGACCCGCTTCAGCTCTTCCGAAAGGAAGTCCCTTCCGAAAACTCTTTCTTTCCTTGTCTCAAGTGACCGTAAGTCCTTGGGTTACTTTTGCAGTTATGCAATGACCTTGTGCGAACCATCGTTTTCCTCGGTCGCCCACCATCGCTAGTTCATCCCCGCCCACAGTGATCTGAATGCAGATACTTAACAGTATTAGGGACCGTTTCTCATGAGAGCGAACCAGACGACGTTTTGGAACAGAGAAATCACGTCTTGTTGAAAGTGATGAGGGTAACGACCCATTGGCTGTACCTGACTCGGACGCTAGGGGAGTCCTTAGAGGGGATGCATTTTGGAACTTGCCGCCTGTACTGTCACGGGAAGCTATTTATCGAGAGGCACCTACCAAAGTCCAAGGTGTATTATGAAGACAAAGACAGGAAACGGGACGGAAAAAACAGGTCACAGTTTTTTGGTACAGAAAGACTTTTTGCAGGCCCTGGGAACTATGCGTTTGACTGTGCGCCTTGGGTGTTTTCCAGCCAGAGTTTTGACCAATCAATATCTTCTCCAGCGTCGCATCTTGGCATATATTGCGTCATACCAGCGCTCACGCATCAAGCCCTGCCAGCTGGCCTGGCTCGCGAACACAGTCATACGCTGTGCCTACGAAGTCATCGACCGGGAACTTTTATGTAAGCGGAGCCGATTGCCCCAGGCGTGTCTTTCTTAGTTGACTTCTTGCCCCTTAAGCCCTTTGGGAGGGAAGTCGCCAGGCGTGTTTAAGCTGCTGAGTGTACGCATTTCCACGAGTTGTGGGCGGTCCACTGCTGCTGCGACGCGGCAGAACTTGAGCTGGAATGCTCATTAGCTGACTCGCAATGACGGTCGTGTAAATGGTGCGTTGGAAGGCATTGCGGTCGTGCCCACCTCTTGTCTCTTTTGCAGTCACGTTGGATGGCGACCACAACTACGCTTTAGACCGAACAACAGTTCGAGTTAATAATCTCCCGTCCTTTCTTTACGGCGACACGCGGGGTCTGAAGGAGCTTCTGCAAAAGTTTTTCACGTTTTTTCCCATGAGCGTGCTGAAGCACCCCATCCGGCAAGGCACGCCCGGCCGAGCACTGTTGGCGGACATGCATCTCGATATCTCCTCGGGTGTGATAGGAATCTTACGAAATATCAGTCCGAGATATGGAGAGCGTCACACCACCCGAGCAGTAAAACGAACTCACTGCCCGATGCAGGTACCGACCATTGAGATCAACACCGCTATGAGATACGTCAAGTTACGATTCTTGACCAGCACGACCACTCCAGCGCCACCAGCCACTCCCGATCCGGACGACAATCAGCCATCCGAGACAGAGAGATCTTCCGACACGGGAAGTGAACAAGCGGCAACTGACCCATTGTGCGCGGAAGTGGCAGCGCGATCCATTCTACGCCAGCAGGTGACGAAGGCAGTCAAGGGAGAGGTTCGCAGAACCATATTCGGCATTCCTGACACGGTTTGTGCCCCTATCAACTCCCCCGGTAAGACTGGCACAGTCCCTGTCTCCGCCTCATTCCAGAGAGTGTGCAAGAAGGCTTCCCCCATTTCGACGTGCGTCATCACTTAGTGGCTGCTGCTTGCGATTCCATGGAAGAAGTAGGCAGTCGTGCCATCTATGGCTTTCCTGCCACTCTCTGTCAGTTTTCGAGCGAAGAAAGACGTCAGCGATCGACTGGGGTATTTTGCCGGCTCGAGACAGTTGCGTGGACAAGAACCCCAACTGAATAGACGTTTCGATCTTTTACCAGTCAGCACAAGGACGTCAACGGGGCTGTTCAATTAATCCGTCTGATGTTTCCCGTTCTGCGGAGGGCCTTGTGTGATCTCACTTTTGTTAGTGATAATTTCCATCCTTCAGAAATGAAGTGTATCTACGCTAATAAAAAGTGCACTTCCGTTTGCCGCACTTGGCGTGTTAACTCTTTATGCTTCAGGCTTTGTAGCGCTATCTCGACTGATTGACGAATTTGTCAACGGAGGCGTGACCGACGATCAATTGCCTGAAGCGCTCAAAACAGGTCTGGACATCCTGGTCAACGAACACCCTTCTCTGGTGGCGGCGTTTGCCAGCATACATCGTGAGAGCCGGCAGCTCGCCCCAGGGATTATCGCAGCAATGCGAAGGCGAGCTACTGAGAAGCACCACGCGAGCCAGCACCAATTCATAGACAACGGTGGGACCTCGGAAGCAACTGGTCGACGCCGACTAGATAGCAGTTCACCAGCCGAGACCGCTGGACCACCTGAGTCAGATCGGCCCAGCCGAGAACACAGGAGTCAGGGCAGGCGTGGTACCTATTCACCGGGATATGAAGAACCATATCAGTTGCATGGTGAACGAAGTTCTTCAAGTACAGAATCCTTTGTCAGCGACACGGAAGCGTCGGCAGAGTTCGACTTCGAGGAGCTTCAGAAAATTAGCATTTTCGTGTCGAACCTCCCCCAGCTGACACGCCTAACCCAGACAGTTAGGTCGGAAGGTACGCCGGTCATTATATCCACGTCCATGGGGGCTTGGTTGTTGTAACATACGCTTAGTCGACTGAGGCTCTCGGCGATGTCGGCGGTCATTCATAATACCCGTCCTGGAAGGGATTGCTGTCCTTCAGAGACACAAAAAATGCGGCACTGCAACCGATGCGCAGAGACATGAGACAGTTTTTCTCGCACTGCTTGGCGAACTCGTTTAGCTTGTTTTGCTCCTCTCTTGAGTATGATGGCAACGAAACTGCACACTGAGTAGGTCAACGACTGCAACTGGAGCTGCCGGGGGGCCGGTGGATCCGGTAGCGCGTGATACGGTGCTGGTGAGATGCGTATGATATGCAGTTGCCATGACATAGCGTTTTTGTGTGAATGGCGTGTACCAGCATTCAAGCACATCGTGTTGCAGTACGTCAACGAGGTATTGCCGTTATCCCTGTCGAATGTCGCCGTCACCAAAGAGTCAACGAGCCAGTTCTTGACGATCCTGGGGATCGTTCAAACCGCCTTACGCTGTGAGAATGCTGGGAACGACCGGCTACGGAGATGACTATTACTGTGCAGCTGCACTCAGTGACATTGTGTGCACCGGGGAAAACTACCATAAGGCTGCCTGATGCAGAGCAAGGCAAACGATTCCGAGATGTCAGGTGACAACTGTTGTGTAAAAACGAGGGTGATGAAACCTAGAGAAAGAAAAAGGAAATCGTGCCAACCGATTACAGGTGCTGGAGTCGCTCCGTTGATCCACTTGGACCAATGTGGTTCACTCCCAGTGTGGCTGCAGCAAGCTGGGTAGCCGCCTGATGGTGGGCGTCTGGGGATGTATCCAGACTCCATCAACCAGTAGGCTTCCTGTGGTTCGTGCTGTCCTCAGACGAGCCCTGGCGACTTGTCGAGTACATAAAAGACCGCGTACTCAGCGTCCATTTACGGGAACAGATGAACGACACAGCAGAACTGCAGGCAACGGCGCTTACAACCCACAGTACTGGCGGGGAGGCGGTCGACGGCAGTATAACAGCAACAGCTGAAGCTTCGGAGAAAAAGCAGGCGCGCGATGTTATTCTGGATCTCGTCGCTCAACGTTTTTCCGAAAACCTTGCCCAGATAATCTATGGTATGTGCGTGGGACGTCGCTGACCTGGGGGCTTCTTTGTACTGTCTACCATTGCCGGTGTATTGGATCCACTGTCTGATATGTAGATTGGTGAGCAACGACTCACGAGCGTCCCCTAGATCCATCATACTCTTCTTGGGCTATTTTCTGAAAGAGCTCCTTGGCCTTCAGCTGTTCTAAGGATGCTATACCTGTGTTGACAAACAGCCGAGTGTGGTCTCGTGCGTGTTACTACAACAGACACCACCGAGCGTAGGAGAAGTGTCCTCGATCTGCCCCGTCAACGACGGAGTGGTACTACTTCAATCACACCGATGCGAGCCAGTAGCTTGAACGCTGCGAGTACGGTCATGGACAGCAGAGGAAATATGTGGCAAACACAACGAACTGATTGCGTCGGTTGTATATGTTTGATCCTCTGTATGCTTCTGTTCAATAATCTCTGCGGGTACGAGGTTGGCAAGATGTGATCCGAGGATGCGAAGACACCGACAGACGCTGCTTCTGTTTGTGTCAACCGATTTGCTCAGGCGCACTCTCTGTGACGCGTGCGTGAACAACAGAGAGTTGTAATCACATAATGTGGATGTCGTGTGGTTGGATTTGAGTGTGCTTCAAAAAGTGTCGTTAAAGCTATAAGGGTACAGATTCACTGGTGAGACAGAGCACGAGGCGACACGAGCACCAGTGCCGCTAACGCCTCCCAGTCTACACTGGCGCATTCGCCTGCAGAATCTGGATGTGGTGTCTTCTTCCAGGGGCAGCCGAGTCTGTTCAACTTTCACGCAAACCTGGTAGGTCCCTGCAGAAAAAAGCAGAAACGAGCGTGGAACAGAGGGATGGAACCTTGAGCCTCTCATGTAAGTTGTGCAAATTCTGGTTTATTCAAGTGTCATTCTGTGACTGTTTGTCAGGCAAATTCATGTATGGGAAGACGTTCGATCAAATGAAAGACATAGTTACACGTGCATTCCTTCGCTGTCTGAAGTCCGTCGACAACGCAATCGGCAGTCTGGAGCGGATTCAAGGGAAGATATCGACGAACCCAAGTGGATCTCTTTCTGGTCCAGCGACTTCACAGTTGATAGAGTTCGACTCGGACAGGGAAGGCTACTTTGAGAGCCAACGAGGTGCTGCATCCAACGCACAAGATAGGACAGAGGAAGAGCTTAAGAAGTTCTTACTTCGAAGACTCGAGACCGAGGAAGCGGAGGCCACAGACCAACGAATGATTATCCATACCGACCAGACTACAGAACGGAAGCTCGGCGAACCGTTTTTTTTTACGAAAGCTGAGATCATATCCTTCCTTAAAGAAGGCCGGAAGGCTGTGAGCGATGTGCTGGAAGCGAATACGGAAAAGATTGTTAGAGCGCTCCGATGGGGATACTGGAAAGAAGGTGAGACTGGAGAAACCGAACACGACACGCTGGATAGTCGAAGAATTTAGGGTACCGTACTCCTGTTGTCGGCGTCAACCCACTTAGCGATACGTATTTGCATCTTTGAGAAGTTCCAGGGATGCTGATTATCTGCAGCTGTAGGCCTTGGTTGGCGCACTCGCATTTCATCTATAGTTTAAGCGAGTACACTCGGCGCCACATACAGCTGTTTCCGGAAGACCGAAAAGCCTCGCTTGCAAAAAGAGGAGTTGTCATATCGCGAACGATTCTGCCTGTACATCATGGTGCCTGTTCCGTTGGAACTTATGTGTGGTATCGCAGACCACTTTGACTGCTTGGATTTGTCAACGGAGAGAACAAAACAACTCACCGTAGATTTGACGGCGGCATTCAAGACACTTCTCGTCGCAAAAACGTGAGCTGAGGTGGATGTTCCTGCCCAGACGTAGCCAGGTCAGCTTTCGGGATACGCGCGCAGCACAGTCCCCATTCGGGAACGAAGACACACGTTGCTCCGGTCGCTGTAACACAACGTGGCTTCGCAGTGTGTCTTTGTGACTGTGTAAAGCGACAGGTGATGGGTTACTTTCGCCATGCCACTGCCGCCTTCGGGTCTCGAACGTGTTCAGATGCGTGGGCTTGGGCCTGTCGTCGCTGTTCGAAATCCAGGTTTTGGCCTCATCCCCTTGTCTTTGTCTGGTTCTTCACTCTGCAGTGCCGTTCGTGGTGACACGGATGATGGGATGGGTGGCGAGGCAGGGCCTGCCTCAGTCGTGGTTCTCGTTTTTGCTTTCCTCTGTGTCGCACAGCCCGCGTCTCACAAAATTTTGGACTCGCTTGCGCGCGAGGCTGGGCCTGGTTCCGAAGCCGGGGAACTTCAGCGCACTGCGAATCGCCAAAGACTTCATATCTCGCCTCCGTGTTCTGCATCAGAGCGGAGTGGATGGGACATACGGGGCCATTGACCTTCGGTACAGCTACAAGGAAGCAAAGTTACCAACGTCTTCCACGCATTTACAATCTACAGACGCGTCCGAATCGTAGAGCAGGCGCTCCAGTTCTACCTCTTCGGTTTCTACGGTGCCGTGTGGCGATGCCACGGACGCTGCCGTGGCCACGTCGCGTTTGCAAAATCCAGACGACTCCTCTCCTCCACCCCATGAGCCGACAAGCTGAATCCGTTCTCTGGATGGGGAACCACTGCGATTCCACGTTTTCCGCGGCATGGAGAACTGTGTGCACCATTGTCATTTCTAGCCGATGGACTGGGTGTGGAAAAAAGCTGCTCATGGAAACTGAATCGTAGGTCCCCAGGTTTACGTGAAACCAGAGGCTGCGGCCGTGGTCTTCCTCAGGCGCGTCCCCTTACCGGCGCGTGCATAGGGGTCAGCCAGTTGTTTCACCTGATACCGTGTTTGATGGCAGTCTGCTGTGGCATGGACAGTCGCAGCTTGATATTGGCATGATCAGAGCAACTCCAATAACGGACGGTCCAAACGCATTCGCCAGTTTGGCTGCTGTTACAGCTATCTCCTACCAGGACTGCTGAGTGCTGCATGAGAGTCCGTGCATGCACTGAGCTAAGGACAACGACTCAGTGGCAAGACAGCCAGCTCTATCATGACTTGATGTACATCAAGAACTGTGTCACGTACGGAGGGGATTGTCCGCAAGATTTCGTGACTCCATAGATGTTCTCTTGAGGTCCATCCCAGCAATGGTATGGGCACAGGAACAGCATACGGTATGGTGGGGTAGGGCCGACTATGGACGCTCGGGCAGGAGAGTGTTGGTACGGGTGTTTCGCTCAGGACTGGACGAACATGGGCACCGCTCGCACCTTGGGAAGAGTTCTGTCATGTAAAAAGACAGTCTCTGCTTTTTGCTTTAGAATCTTTGCCTTCACTTTTGATGGACCACTTGTTGCATGCGTAATTCGTGAAAAAGCAAATGACAACGTGTGAATTGCTGAAGTTTTGTTTCGAAGCGAGCTGTTGACACGAATTAGTACGAATGATTTCAAGAGAGGACGGTGCACCGAGTCTTCTCAGCCATATTGCCATTATTTGCTCAGCGACCAATACTTGGCCGTTCGTACTTTCGGTGGGCATCGCCGCATCAAAGTGTCGAACTGGCCCGACGTCGTGCATCTCGTTCTGGGTCCCAGCGAACTGAACTGTGTTACCTCTTGCCGATCGAAGAAAACGTACCAGGTACGGCGATGGAGTTGGCCGAAGGATAATAAAAGGCAAGCGTAATTTGGTAAGCCGGTGTACTGGCGTTGGTAAACATTACTATCTTCAGCCTTTGTGCTGGGGACGGTGGTGTAAGAGGACTCAATGCGATAGACTTTTTGAAGAGTGCCGGGAATGCGCTGCCTAACAAAGGCTTGGCACTCGATACCGGAAACGCGTGCACAAGCATACGCATCGACTGCGAAAAAGCTGGATCTTGCCCTCTCGTGCTCTTGGTTGCTCATCGTACGTTAGATGCTACTGGATACCGTCAGCCAGTCATCGTGTCTGAGGTTCCTAGAGCGGTGCCATCAAGGACGTTTCCTTCCACGAGAGTAACACACGGCACAGCCCTCCGAACGAAATCGCGCTGTGAGGTCCTAAGCTTCCTTCGTGGTTGTACGCATTGGTGACTAGCCTGCTTGAGGCAGCCTCCAAAGTGTCGCGTGATGCTAGAAACAAAGGATTCGACTAAATACCTGCGGGGCAACGACCTCGCTCCCGTGAATCTCGAGGGTTAGGTTTCTTCACACCACAGCCGAAATGTTTGAAAAACACGCTTTCCCCCTCTATTAACGTTGCTTGTAAGAGCTCCCACTACCTTCATGTAAACCCGAATGCATGCTATCGTAATGACACTCAAGCGGAAGTTTCCCATTTACAAGGCAGTTCGGTCTTTTTAGCCGTACCCTTGGTCTCAAGCAGGGATCGTAGTTGAGGCGCGACGAGAGGAGAGTGAGAGCCGTCAAGAAAGTGGCTGACAGAGAAAGAGAAAAGTTTTTGCTCAGCCAGCACACAACAACTTTGAAAATGACCACGCGACTTGCTGTATACGTGCCTCACTGGCTTATATACTCAAGAGAACTCCCCTAGCATCCCATCAATTTTCTTGCTCAAGGGACGAAATGAATCGGCTTGCCATACAGAAGCTGGACTCAAGAGGCAACCCAGCTGGACTTTTTTGGAAAGTCAGCTAGTTCACGGAGTTCCCGGAAAACTTCAATTTGTTTTACGTGCACAACTTGAACTTGCTGACAGGTTGTGTCGTACTACCACGGGGTTTTTGTGTGTGTTCATTCGCTTCGTTTTCTTTTCTTGTATTCTGCGGGTGTTTCTCGGGCACTCTCTGGAATACCCCAGAAGCCCAGCTTGTTTCTTTTTGCCTCTTGCTCAATCACGAGAAGTTCATTCTTTCGTCCATCAAACTTTGCCCCTCCCTGCGTGTACACCACAGCGAGCCCTTCCCTGAGCAAAACGTCCGCTGCCTCCTTCGTTTTTTTCTCGAGAACCTCTTCGATAAAAATCTTCGTCGCCAGTTCTTTGGCCGCAGCTCCAGCCTTGGCGGATTCTAGCTTGATGTGGTGTCCCAGTTTCTCCGCCTCTGTTTTTAACAAACCCACAACAAACCCCCCGGCTAAAGCAGCCAGGCCTGCTGACGGAATCCCCTTCCGTTCAGTTCGCTGGCCTCCTGTACGTTTCACTGAGAGTTGTCTCGTCCCCGTCCCCGGTTCGTATCCCTCCGGTTCTTCCGCGTCCACCTGTTCCTCGCGTGCCTTTTCCGTTGTCGGTCTTTCCCCAGTCATGAGAGCCATTTTGATTTTCTTCATCGCGTCACGGACTGCGGTGGCGAAAGACGCGTCGTGCGTGACGCGGAAAACGCGAGCGAGAGTTCTGCCGTACCGGTCTTTTCCGAGCTGTTTGACGAGCACCACCCGTCCGAGAATCTCTGAAGCTAAGCGGGAAGCAGCGGCGACACTGAACGGCTGCCCGCCTTCATCGATGTCTATTCGGTTGGGCGTGCGTTGCGTGCTTTCGTCCGCGATTTCGTCATGTTCTTGCAGGCGTCTAGCCTGTTTCCCGGCCTTCTGCTTAGCTGCAGACCTCTGCGTCTTCACTTCTGGTCGTCGCTTTGCTGTTTCTGGCGCGTCAATGGCAGCTATCCGCACGAGGAGTGTGCACTGAGAGAGGCGCTTACATTTCCCCGGCCACGGGCTCTGTTCGTACGGGGGAAAGAGCGCAACGTCCTCACTTGTCGCCGCTTCGTCCGCAGCAGCAAAAAGGCTCGTCGGAAGTAGAGAGAGCGTAGAGAGAGCGAAAGAACGTAGAGGCGGGGAGAAGAGAGAGTAGGCGCTTGCTGTTTCAGCCAGAGCATACTGCTTTCCCACATTCTCTTTCAGAGCCGCCGCATTGGGGATAGGGACACACCTAAAACTGTCACCGTCCATCACGACAACGGCAAGGCAGGCAAAGTACGCGCCGTCTCTCTGCGGCTCTCCACTTGCGTGCGTCTCTTTTCCTGAAGAGGCAGTCGAGAAGTGCGGAACTGAGAAGCCTTTTTCGGCCTCGCCTTTCGCCTTGTGGGCCTCGCGAAGACGCGAAAGAAGGCAGGCTGAGGCTACAAGCGCGTCCAAAACCTCCGATGCGGGAGGACGAGGCGCGAGTCGAACGGGAAGGTAGGGCGAGTAGGCAGAGAGCGAAGAGGCATACGGGGAGAAGAAGCGCGACAGTCCCGTCGACAAAGACCCGGAAGACGAAGGAGACCAAGCAGGGACAGAGGATGCATCGACACACGGCGCAGAGTCGACCTCACTCGGGTACTGGCAATCTCTGTCTTTCAGCGCCCTGCGAGGCTCTGCAGGCACCTGTCTCTTCGGAGACAGGTTGGAAGGAGGGAGCGAAGCGGCATCCCCACGGTCTTCTTTGAGAGCTACATCTAAGCTGGCATTTGCATCTACGGAAGCAAGGCTGACGGGAAAGGGGGGAGGGACTTCTTGTCTACAGAGAAAGGGGAGAGTAAGCAGAGAGACGAGGCAGACAAAGAAAGCCGACGAAAGCAGGCACGGCGAGAAGACAAAAGACAGCATTTGGCGGGGACACGGCCGCTGCCGACACGCCCCGCCGTCTTCGTGGGTGCGCCCCATGCTTCGCTGTAGATACACCCCACGGCCCAAGGATCCACAGCCGGGGTTTCCCGGACTGGGGACGGTCCGAGAGGAGGCATACAACTCGCGAGGAAGGACTGGAAACAGCGAGACGAGAGGTACGAAAGACTCCAAGACAAGCAGGAAGAGTCGAGAGAACCGTTAGGCGACGAATCACTTGGGGCAGTCGTAGACAGGACGAAGCGAGGCAACACAGCAAGGGAGCAGAAACGCCCAACATGCCAAACCTCGGTTCCAACCAACCGAGGAGAAGAACAGACAAACGCGACAAACGAGGGAAACACGTGGAACTTGGACAAACTATCCGTGTGAGCCGGGAAACCAAGCTAGCTGGCATATCGAGGCTGTCGGTTGAAATTGCTGAATCGACATTGCGGGCAAATTAGCGCCTTTATATACCCTGAAGACCCAGTTGCATTGCGGACACGACCGTCCTTCGCGTCGAGGAAAAAATGGCCAAGACAAGTGTCTTGAAACGCCCCCCCCTCCCCGCGCGCCTAGCCGGAACTGAGGCACAAAAGCGAAACGGGGAGCGCGCGTGTGCCACCGTCCTCGGCGGCTTGTACGTGCAGGCGAGAGCGGCCGGAAAAGAAGAGAACTAGCGAGGAACGGGAAATGGAAACGGAGGGGAAGAACAAGCGACGTCTCCTTTCCCGCCTTTCAAACGCCTTGGTTTTTCGCCGCAGGGTTTGAGAACTCGCCACGCGGGGAGCGCGCTCGAGATGTCAGGAGAAAGGCCGAGGGCAGCCCGTTCGACAGGTCCAACGAACCGCCCACACATTCGGAGAAAAGCGTGGAAATCGAGGCACAGGAAAATTCTCGTGCAGGCATCTTCAGACATAAGCGGCATCACTGGGCAGAGGAGGGAGAGAGAAACAGCACGGCAGAAAAAAGCCTCGTCAAGCCTGCACTTTGCGCCCGCCGCGCACACGCGAGTGTCTTGCCTCGTAACTTCTGTCCGCGGCGGGTTTTTTCGCTGTGTGCATGCACCCACGCGCCTTGACAGAAAAGGGTAGCATACGCAGAAAGGCTGCCGGTATCGGAAAAGAAGACTACGCTCGGAGAAGTCAGCTAATTTTCCCGCCCCGTTTTTACGTCCACTCCAGCAACTCAGGACTGGGCAGGCTTCTGCGCTCGCCGGCAACGGGGCCTTGCGCGCTGTTCCAGTGCGAGCCGGCACGAGAAAAGGAGAAGGAAGAAACAACTGGATTCTCAACCCGTTTTCCATTTCTCCTTCTCTCTGTAACTCCTCTGTTGTTGACGCAACGGTATCGGGTGTGGAAGCGTGGAGAGGCTCGGTGTCTTCTGGCGATGTCTGTGTCGCCCCGAGGTTTTCTCTCGCGAAAGAAATCGAGTTCCGTTGTCTCTCTTGTCTTCGTCCTTCTCTTTCTCGCCGCTTCTTGGGTTTCGTACACATCGCGCGTGCATCCACAGATTACCCGCTCGTTTAAATTGTGTCTACATTTCGACATGCCGGACTGTGTGTGAACGCTTACACAGCCGCTTACGGTCTTTGCTTAGTATAAAAGACAAACACACGCCTTTCCCGTTTCTGCCTTTCTCGGTCTTCATTCGTCTCCGCTCCATGTGCCCCCCCCCACGATTCATGTAGGTGCGCTTTTTCTATGTTTCTCTTCTCACCCGCTCCGCCGGTGTCTGATGCTTCCGCCCTCGCCTTTTTCTCTTCCACTGGCTGTTCCTTGCGGTAATTGTTGGTCTTCTTTCCTTTTCAGTCCTTGCCTTTCGTTCTTCCTCCACGCGTTTGTCTTGCGACTTGGTCCTCTGGACCTGCCGGAGCCCTCTTGACTCGTTCCTGGGGTTCGTTGCATCTCTCCTCTCTGTGTTCCATCCTTTCTTCTTCTTCTTCTTCTTCTTCTTCTTCTTCTTCTTCTTCTTCTTCTTCTTATTCTTCATGGACTTGTTCTTTATCAAGCATGACGAGCACGGCACCCTCTGCCCTGGCCGCACGAGCGGATCCCTACTACGCGGCGCGCGAGTAAGCGAAATGCATGTTTTGCGCAGAAAACAAAAAACCAGATCTCGTCTGTCTTCGCGCTTCTCTCTTCCCTCTGGTTCTCGAGCTTTGCCCCGCCTTCTCTAGTGCCATCTCGCCCTCCGTGCGCCCCCTTTCCTGTCCTCGTTTCTTGTTCTCTTTCATCCTTTTGTTCCTGTTTGCGTCTTTCGTCTGCTTTCTTCGGTTGTTTCCTTACTTCCTTGTTCTTTTCCACTTTCCCCTCGTTTTCCCAGCGAGACCGCTGAAGGCATAAAAGACCTCGAACGTTCTTTTCGCGACTGGCAACTCCAGAGAGGCACCGACCCCAAGAGACACGCGTAAGTTTCTCTCTTTCACTCACGTCTCCTCTGTTTGCCTCTCTCTCCTAGCCTTCTCTTTTCGTCTTCGCAGCGAATCTCTGTCTTTTCCTCGTGCCCCGTTCTTGTTTTTCTTCGCCTTTGCCTGCGGCTCTACGCGCGTGCGTCCGCCTCCTTGCGGCGCCTTTCCCCGGGAAAAGCCTCCGTGCGTGCTCAGCGGTCACCTGAGGCGTGTCCCTATCCCCTTGAGTCTCATGGCTTCTCTGCCGACACCCCTCCGCCGTCAAGGCGACCTCGTGAAGCGAAATTTCTTCACCTTTTCTCATCTTTCTTCGTTCATCCCGTCTTCCCTCGTCTCGTCTCGCTCTCGCGTCTTCTTCTCGGCCCCTCCCACCATTTTCGGTCTACCTCGACTGCCGTATGGAGGGCTGTGGATGTCGCGAAGTGTTCTTTTCCGGGGTTTGCAGAAACGCGGGCCGCCGGCTCCTGGAGACGATCGAAGAGCTCCTGGGAGAAGTGACAACCATCGAAAAAACAGTCGAAGCTGCTGAGCGTCACGCCGCCCGATTTGGATTAGCCCCTGAA